>NW_024340701.1:14794326-14866826 GCF_902729225.1 Pteropus medius | reverse complement strand
GAGTGAGGTAGATACAATTATTACCTCTATTTTCCAGAGGAAGGAATTAAAAAACTACAGAGAGGTTAAGTAACTGGCTCAAGGTCATACAGATAGCAAGGGCAGGGCCAGGAGTCGAACCCAGGCAGTGTGGCTCCAGAGATCAGTGCTCTGATGCACTCTCCCCATTAGGACTAGAAGCAGTGGGACCCAGATGCCTGCCTCTGGCCATCAGGTTACACTTTCTAGCTCTAAAAATCTTGCTTCTTCCTTAATCAGTGTCAGCCCAGTTCTCAAACAGACCCTTGGACCCTCCTCAAAGTTACCTGAGGAGGGTCCAAGGGTCTGTTTGAGAACTGGGCTGACATTATCTACTTTATTTGACTGTGTGTGCTCCTGACTTGGCCAGATCCCCAACATTTCTTTTCCTTTACCAGCCATCAATGTTCCACATCAACCCTCCCCTTCATCCGATTTATTGTCCTTGTTCAATTTAGGAGAGCTTCACTCTTAAAATGCAGACTACTCAAGAGCTATCATTTTGATATCTTTACAAGTTTTTTGAATGTCAGGCCTTGTGCCACTGTTCATGCTCTCTGTTCCTCACCATAATTCAACCACGGGGTAGTGTTAGCCCCATTTTACACATGGGCATGATCAAGTTACCTGCTGGGGGCTGGTGCTGATGTGTGATGGAGCCTGGGTTCAGAGCTGCTGGGCTCAGCTTCAAGACTCACATTCTTTCCTTTGTTCCACATAGTTGACCCCATTTCCATATTCACCTGCTGTGATACTCCCCAAAACAGTGAGGCAACCGAAGCTTAGGGGTGAGGTGGGGATAGTCAGAGAAGTCTCGGTGTTCCCTGAAGGGCTCATTCAGGGAGCCTTGGGGCGCACATTTATCTTCTGGGTCCATAGTCAGCCACAAGGGCAAAGAGCTAGGACACACAAGAGATCTGAGATAAACTCTGATATTAAAAAAGAGGGAGGAAGAACAGAGTGATCACTTTGAGCCTGTATATTAAATGTATTTTCCTTTTGTAAAAAAAAAAAACCGCAAAAGTTATGTTTCTACATAAAGGCAGCCTGTGTTTCATAGCTATTCTAATTTATGGGCCGTACGTTCCTGTGATTGTCTTGAATTGAATAGCCAAGTAAATAATCATCGAGAGCCACAGGTAAATCACTTGGAGGTGAACCGAGTCTGTCCAGAGCCTCCAGAAATGGCACAAACATTATTTCCCAATTTTGTAGATTTCTTCATCTGAGCACAGAAAATGCCTTCTCTTGTTGGCTTTGGGGTTTGACACTTTTTCCCACTTACATCCTGAAAAGATGGTAGCAAGGTGAAATGTGAGAAGTGTTTAAAATATTTTCAAAGATTCTCCTTCTCATTTTCTTCCTCAATTCCAAGGAAATAATACCATTCACTTCACTTCCACAAGTATTTGTCCTGCTACCAAGTGAGCTGGAAATGGGAGGCCCTGGGAAGGGGAGACACAGACCACGCCCGCATAAAACCTGGTTGGTTTCTTTTTTAAATTTTCTTAAAATATACATGATGTAAAATGACCATTTAACCATTTTTAAGTGTACAGTTTAGTGGTATTAGTACATTCACGTTGTTGGGTGACCATCAATCATCATCCACCTACAGAACTTTTTCTTCTTCCCAAATTGAAACTCCATTTCCATTAAACAATAATTCCCCATTTCCTCCTCCCCCAGCCCCTGGTAACCACCGTTCTACTTTCTGTCTCTATGAATTTGACTACACTAGGTACCTCATATAAGTGGAATCCTCCAGTATTTGTCCTCTTGAGACTGAGTCATTTCACTTAGCATAATGTCCTCCAGGTTCATCCATGTGGTAGCATGTGCGACCTGGTTGATTTTAAAGGTGAGAATATTGGGAAACACTCATTCTTATGTAAATCAACCAGAGGGACAAATACATATTCACTTTTATCTTTGGTTGTTTTAAGGAAATTCGAGCCTATGCTGCAGCAATAAATTCAATGCATTTATTGAGCTAATACTCTGTGCAAGTCCCCATGCGGTGAATGAAACAGCAGGAGATGCTACTTATTAGAGAGATCCAGGGTGCTGATTTAAATCTGGATGTTAAGTGATACGCAACTTCAGAGTACAAATGAAAACATAAACAGGAGTTGAAGACAGAGAGGTCATTTCAGACAGACGTCATTGAAGAAGAGGTGGATTTCCGTGGGACTTTGAAGGATAGGTAGACTTTTGTACAAAAGAAACAGAATCAAAGAGAGAAAACAATCCAGACTAGCATGGAGCGAAAGCATGTTCAGCCACAAACTGCATCTGTCTTTTTCACTGTTATTCTCCAGTGACTGGTACAACAGCCGATATGGGTTACAGGAATGAATGAATATGGAACCCAGAGGTGGAAATGCCCAAGATGAATTTGGAAAACAGTGAGTAGACAATCTGGCTTGAGTAGAGGGCCTCTTGAGGAGTTGTTAGAAATCAGAATATATATATACATATATATATACACATATATATATGTATATATATACACATACATATATATATATGTATGTATAGACTATCAGACTAAGGAGGTAGAACTTTATCCTGGGGGAAATTGAGAGGCCTTGAAAGTGGTTGACCAGGGAAGTTCATAATGATTATTCCACCATTTTTAATCATAAGTGTCATCAAAGTACAAACACCCCCTGAGAAGCTTAAAGTGGCAATAGCTGGGTGAATGTTAAAGGAATGTTAGAGTCTTCATTGGATTTTTGCAAACTGAGCAGCATCTTTTTTAGAAGTATCATTTTTTGGAAGCATTTTAAAGCGACAGAAGGTAGAGAAAGCTGACAGCCAAAGGGCTAGTAAGGACAACATTCCAGTCATCAAATACAAAAGTGACGATTTAGCTGTTGAGATTAAGAGGAAAAAGACAGATCTTGTGGCCATGGCAGAAGAGAGGATTACAAAATTTAGGAATCTTGAAATTTTCTAAAGAGACTCAGAAGCCAGAGACTATGACAAATGTCAAGTTTGAGTGATAGGCAAGCAAAGGTTTCAAAGGAACACTTTGAAGAGAAGCAGAGTTTTTGCTTTATAGAGTGTGAGGTTGGGATGAGATGACACACTTCCATATCCAAAAGAGAAGCACAGCTTCATATTAAATCACTGGGGAGATTTGATCTGCAGCCAGGCAAATGAGGACAGTCTCGAGGCAGGCAATGGAGGTCATGAGAACACAAGAATTGTGGAAAGGAGAACAGGGCACAGGAGAGGGAATGGAAGGAAAAAGGAGGGCAAGAGGAGACTGACTTTGTTTACATTCATCAAAGTCACTCCAAAACTGGTTTAAACCAAAAAGGGCATTTATAACAAGGTCACAGGGATAGTTCATGGTCTCCAAGAGGGCAGCCAAGATTGAGAGAAGGATGGAACCAGTAACTGGAGAGCTGTCCGAAACCAGCAAATACCCTCTGTGTCTCTGGCCCTCCCCAAGCCCATCGGCACTCTTCTCTCTGCCTCTTGCTTCCAAAGAACCGCTTTGTTCTTTGCTCTCTCCTCTAAGCAGATAGTTGCTCCACAGCCACCAGGATTACCTATCCCTGTTCAAAAGACCAGCAGAAACTAACTGGTGACCCTGAATCTAAGTCCAAATATCTGCGGGGTAGAGTGAGGTAAGATATGATTGGCTTCTTTATGCAGGGCTCTGCCTGGTTCCATCAGCTATGAGCCAAGGGGATGGAGCCATGCAGGATGAATACGGCTCCTGAGTGTGCCTTCCTTGGCTGGGAGGGCAACTTTGGAAAGCAGGGGTGAGGCTGGGCAGATTCCACAGAAGGTATGGAGTAAGCTGAATTAGTCAGAAGCCATGAAACTCTGTCAGTGAGAAAGGCCTGAAGGAACAGCAGGTGCTTCAGTCTAGAGAAGCAAAGGCCCCAACGGCCACAAGAACGGTCTTCTAACAGCTGAAGGGGTGGCCACGGACTTGCGAATGACTCTGTCGGTGACAAGGTGGCTGATTACAGCAGAGGGAGAAGCATTCCAACAGTGAGAGCAGTCTCTGCAATGAGTGAGGAGGCGTCACGGGCACGTGGGGCAGAGCAGAAGCCTGTTGTCCACTTTGCAGGAGGTGGATTGAAGCAGGGACTCCAGCGCTGGGGGAAGTCACTTTAGATGACCTCACAGGCTTCTTCTGATGCTAAGATTCTGTGATATTTCCTCTTAATCATCCCAACTCCAGCCCCACCTCCTCCCCTCTCTCCTTGTTTAGTTTATCTAGTCACAATCTATATTAGGGGTTCTTATCCCAGGTGGGCTTCAGGAAGTCCATGAATGTCCTAAAATTGGATGCAAAATTGTATCGGGGGATGTGTAAGACTTATATGCACATTTTTCTAGCGAGAAGTTCAATACAAGGGACTATGACTTGATAAGAAGTGTTTGAGGCAGTTTATAATAACAGTGAAATAGAAAGATAGAGATGGAAGTAGGAAATAGAAAAAGAAAAAGGAGAAATCAAATATATATATATATATTTTTTAAAAAAGTAGTGTCTCTGTAGCTGCTATGATTAAAGTTTAAGTTTGACTTTGAGCTTCCTGGTAGCCAGAGAAATCTTGATATAGTTTGTATGACTATAAGAAGCAGTAGTTCTTCCAGAGAAACGAAGCCATTTCTAACACTGATTTCTAAAAAGAATTTCTCGCTAAGCAAAATATCACAATAGTAAATATAATAATAAGAGTGGTAATAATATTATTTATTCAAAATTACTTTGTGGTAGGCACCAAGCTACTACATATATATTTTTTCTTTCATTAAATCCAACAAAGGGAAGGAAATAGTCTGAGAATAGGAGAGAAGAAAGGGAATTCTGAATAGAGCAATATATATCACAGAAGTCATTGACAGAGAAAAAACAGAATTATCTGAACAGTTTTTAAAAATTAGAATAAGGAAAGGTAAATTTTCTTTAGCAACAAGTCAGAGAGAGCTATCAGTAGAGAAAAAAAGCCAGGTTGTAGAGAGTTATGGAAACTGCCCACAAAGATAAAAACAAAGGTAGTGGCATAAATTGCTCACCTGAGAAATCCTAAATGAAAGGAAGGAGAGACACAAAATTGTGGGTAAATGGGTGATCAAGGTCAAGGGAATGGTTCTTTTTAACTGAGAGAAACCTCCTCTGGGAATGAAGCTCAGCATAAGAGATGTTTTGATGTGGGGTACAGGAATTTGCTAGAACCTGCAGCAGGTAGGCTCCATCTTCTCATATAAGATTTAATCAGGGAGCTTATGACTGGAGTAGATAAAGGAGGGATATTCTTAATCCTAAGGAACAAGTTGAACTTTGACACTGTGGATTTTGGGGGACAAATCTTCATTGTTCTTCGTCTCTCGAGCAGGACAGCAAGAACAGACAGAGGCAGGGAAAAATGGTGAGCTGGGTTTGGGGCTGACACCTGACTGAAGCATGAATAAGAATCTAGAGTGTAGGCAAGGTTAGGTATCTAAGCTGGAGGGCAAAGGCTGGAATGGGGATGGTGCAGAGCCAATGGAATGAATGGGTGAAGAAAGAGGTCTGAAGGTTCTGGTTTAAGTGAGATTTAGGAGGAATAGGGCAAATGACAGGTGTGCTCATTTCCTAGGGTTGTCTTAAAAATTACTACAAACCAAATGGCTTAAAAGAGCAGAAATTCATCCTCTCAGTTTTGGAGACCAGAAGTCCAAAATCAAGGTATTGGCAGAGCTGTACCCCTTCCAAAGTTTCTAGAGGTTAACCTTTCCTTGGTGATTCTGGTGATTCCAGGCATTTCTTGCTTGTGGCTGCATCGTTCTAATACCCACTTCTGTCTTCACGTGCCTTCTCCTCTATGTGTCCCAAATCTCTCTTCACCTTTCTCTTATTAAGGACACTTGTCATTGGGTTTCAGGTGCACCCAGATCATCTAGCATGATTTCATCTCAAGATCCTTAAATTAATTGCATCTGCAAAGACTCTTTTCCTAAATAAGCTTGTATTCACACGTTCGATTTGCATATCTTTGGGGAGGCCACCATTCAAACCACTCGAGCCCACTTGAAGGAGAGCAGAGGTATTCCAGTGTCCCTGGGTATGGCTTTGCCCAGAAATGGCACACATGCTGATGTAGGGTGTGGAGGGGAGTCAAAAAGTTCAAGTTTGTTGAGATATCATGATATTAATATTTGTGATGGTCGATCTTAGGGACTGGCTTCCTCAAGGAGAATGGATAGAGTGGGATGGAATGGTATAACCAGTTGCAGGAATTTCCATAAAGTCAATGAATTCTGGAGGTTTGTTGCCAAGTATGGCAGAGATCAATTACCAAGACTTTAAATATTAGTGAGTGAATCACACTTCAATGATCTGGAAATGATATTAAAAGCTAGAAGCCTGACCATCTTCTTTTTCATCCCACTCGACTAAGGAGCATTAAGACCTCTGTAAAAAAAAGTCAGTTTCTTTCTCAATTCTAAGATGCTACTGTGGTTTGTTTACCCTACAAAGAAAGACATTCTCTCTCTCTCTCTCTCTCTCTCTCTCTCTCTCTCTCTCTCGCCTTCAAGCCAGTGAAAGATAGGACAACTGGTTTTCAAAATTTTTACCCTTTCCTTTCTTGAAAACCAAGATGATATTTTCTCTTTTGTTTCTGGAAATTGTTTTTCCTTTCAGATAGCCCCATCTCCTGTATCTACCCAAAACAGCTTGCATGAGGACAGGGGGCATGTTGATTTTGATCATTCTTGTATTTCCAGAGTCCAGCAAAGTGCTCAATTAGTTGATGTTTGTCAATGAATGAATGGATGGATGAATACAGAAATGAATTGTAAATGAAATTGCATTTTCCTAGTTTCATATGCTTCGAAACCACCGGCAGGACTGTCTTTTAACAAGTGTTGACGATGTACTGTGTCCTGTCCTTGAATTCCTATACCAATATGGATAATAGCTCAGAGCCTTGTCAATAAGTACAGCATGTTCCATCTGCAGCTGCCGAACTCTTAACAAGCCATCTGAGCAGAGGTGCTTGTCTGAAGGTGACATTTGCCCCCACCAATGTCACATAAGGAAATACCCATCTTCCCTTAAGTGTCTCTCCTCCCTGCCTTCACATATCAGTGCACTATAAATGATGATGAGGAAGGTTTGTAAATCAAGAAAAAGGCTCTGCTTTCAAGCACTCTTTAATTAGGTAGGATGGATACAGCATTCTAGTTCATTTGGACGGGACAGTGGGGAACCGTTCCATCTCCTGGATGTCCCCAGCTGGGCCCTGCAGTGTTCCCAGGGTGATTGCTCTGTGTAAGGCGTTTATAACGTCTAAGTTTCTTTCTCCTCGTGCCAAGACTGAAAGGAATATTAAGTCTGCTACTGGGTTTTAAGAGAAGGTTTGGAGATTCAACATGGAATTAAATTTTTTTTGTATTTAGTTATTTATATTTCACCTTGTTTTGAAAACAAGCCAGGATTCCTTGGAAGATTACATAAATGAGGTCAGGGAAAAATGAATTATAAATAGATGAGAGAAGAAACCACATAGGATTTAGAACCTAAAACCAAGCCTGTGACACAGCAATGCATACCATGAAGTCTTATATGGCACTCAGTACAGGTGAGTTCACATTTGGATCTGTGTGTTCTAACAACTAGTGCAAAAAGAAAACCCGATCAGTCATACAATTTACGACATCCACCAGACAGCATGCTCATAGGTCAAATGCTTAGGAAAAGCTCAATTATTCTTGACCTGAGACAAAACAGAAATTTCTCCTAGGGTTCCTCATAATGAGAACACTGTGATGCAATGAAGAACATGCCAATAAAATCTCTACACAAACAATGAATACTGCTCAGGACTATTCCTTAGGAGAAAATTGGAGCATCCACATCTCACTTAAGGTGAAGACTATAAAACCAATTCTTTGAGGATCAACACAAAGTGGATCAACCAATTCAGTGCTTGCCTGGCTTAAATCAGGAAATGACTTTCGAGAACCCAACAGGTGTGAACTGTGGCCGGGAGGCAGGGGCACTGGCTGAAGGTGCTGTTCCCAGCTCTGTTGCTACATGGGATGGTGATAAGAGCTCAGACTTTGGATCCAGATAAAAGCAAATTTGAACCACCACTTAATTAGCTGTGTGCTAATTAAGGTATCTGCACCTCCGTTTATTCATCTATATAGTGGGTGATATGATCTCTTTCATGCAGATTGTTGCCAAGTGTGAAGGACAATATAGATGCACTGCTCAACACAAGTTCTGGAACAAAACAGGTGCATAATATAAAGAACAACTACGCAGCTTCTGTTGTGTCCTTAGGCTGTGAATTCACCTTGGGCAAGATGAAATTCTTGGGCCTCATTTTCCTCATCAGAAACTACTGGTATGAGAAAGTGAGTGAGTACTGCTTAAATCCCTTTTCATTTCTAGCATATCTCTACATTCTATTTTATGATTCTATGAAATTTAAAATATAACTTTATATCTAAAAAGGAATACTAAAATTATGTTGTTGCTTTTGTACAAATGTTCCCCATTTTAATAACAGACAATATCATATGTGTGTTCTCAGGCCTGCCGTAAAAGTGTGATGACGTCAAATAGTTTATTATTGCATGTTATAAAAACAAGAAAGAGAAGTTGGTGGGAAAGTCATAAATGTAGATTAATTACCACACTCCTCCAATACCTCCTATCACCTGCAGGGTAGGATCCCGTCTTCTCATCAGGGACCTCGAGGCCCTTCACCAAGCATCTGCTGCCCACTCCTCCAGCCTTAGCCCCAATTTAATCATCTGTGAGCGGTAGTTCAAGTCCACCCAGTTTTCCTTAGCTGTGCTTTACATGGACCAGTCCTTGCTTCAAATACTTCACCCACCTCTCCCAACTGGCTTCCAGAAATCCACTTAAACAAATTTCCAGTCGGCTAATACTAACTCCCGATTTATCTCATTAGGAAGATTAAAGTTTCAAGGAGCAAAAATAATATTCCAATTAATTTTTTAAACTTTGCTATGGTTTCTGTTTTTCATTGTTCCAATAGCAATCCTATAATTTGTTAAGTACCTACAGTATGCCAGGCACCGCCTTATATACATTACCTTTTTTATTCTTACAGTGTCCATTAGAAGTACCATGCCCATTTTACAGATGAAGAAACAGAGGCTGAGGGAAGTTGAGTAATTTTTCCAAGATTGAGCAACTAAATGGTTAAGAAGCTGGAATTCGAACCCAGCTTTCTGAATCCAAAGTCAGTGTTCTTTCGATCACACTGCCTCCCCAAAGGAGTAAACGCCATCTCAGGTATGCCCCTCTCTATGGCAAGATGGTCAGACATGTGGGACACGGTGACTCCTGAGGAAGTGGAGGCAATTTGAAAGTTAATGTACTCTTATTTTCTTGGTTCCAGAAAGGATTATGTCTCCACTATCTTTCCCCGATGCACACACACAATCTCTATCAAATCAATCGGCCGTATTTATGAAACGCCAAATCAGTTTGTTCCTGCAATATGCAAAATACCTAAGATGTTGCCCTTGTCCTCGGAGAGCTCACAGCCTCACTAAGGAGAGGGAACAGCGAGACCCACGAAACCACCAGGGAAAAGTATAGAAAGCTGTAAACTGACTACCAAATTGTGTGGTGTATAATGCAAACTCACCTGAGGAGGGGAGGAGTCGGGGCAAACATCATGGAAGAGGCTGAGAAAATCACCTGTCAGGCCTTGCATGATCTGGCCCCTAAGACCTCTTCAATGTCTCACTCACTGTGCTCCCGATACACCAGCCTCTTTGCCACTCCTCACACATCCCAGGCACTGGGCCACCCAGCATGATGCTGCCGCCTCGAGCATACCTGCATAGCTGCCCTCCCCTTTAGAGTTTTGCTCCTTAAGTGTCACTTGATTACAGAAGCCTCTTCTGACTTACTCTTTGCCCTTTTTCGTGCTTTATTTATCTCTAGAGGACTAATCATCATCTAATCCACTATATGTTTGTCCTGTTTTTGTTCATTGTCTGGGTCCTTCCACTAGGATGGAAGCCCCAAGAAGAATTTTTGTGTTTTGTCACTTGTGTTAAATCTCATTCGTGTTGAGGAATTTGTGTAACACTAATTTGGATTGAAAAGTGCTTATTAGGCACCTAGTAGGTGCCTAATAAACATTAATTGAAGGATGAATTTTTAAAGAATTTTCAAGTTCTGCCAAATGGTAGACTCTAGAAAATCTTCCCAAAGTTTTAGAGGAATGATGCCTAAAATCTTAGAGATTTGGACTATCGTATGAGGAGGTCCTTGAAACAATCTGATTGAGGGGGTAAGAACAGGCTCAGTCAGTTGTTGGGACCAGCCTGGAGCCTTCTTCTAGTCATAGAGATCAGGAAGTCAAATCATCAGATTGACTATAGGACTGCTGTGTAAACCAGGCCCTGTGCTTAGAATCTGCCCTGATTTCCTGAATTCCATTCCGGTAATTCCCAGATTCCTGCCTCCTCGCCCAGCATTCCAGCTCATTGTAGATACGTACAGCTAGACATTGATGCTGGAGCTGGGAAGTCGCATGGGGTGGGGGCGGGAGGATGCAGGAGTGGCCCTGGGAATATCTGGACTCCAGTCTACCTTTCTCATGTGAAAGGTGAGCAAGTGGCAAGGCCCTCAGGTCCCAATTTTAGCTGACCCCCTGACCTAGGGAAATGTAGCTGGCTTCTTCATGCCATTTCTTGGGAAGAAAAAACAATCAATAATATTCCCTGATTCAAAGCAGAGATTCTTAATGTTAGATTCACCCATAAACCTGTTTGGGTGGGCTGAGAATACATGATATTAGGTCAAAGCATAAAATTTGCCATTTTTGTGTGTCAAATGGTCTTAATAGCAGTAATTTCATTTGGTTCATTAAGAAAATAAAAATGTATGGTTTAGGTAACACTCTTGTCCAGGTGAGTGTGTATTTCAAATATGGGACAGGTGCTTCATTGGCCCATGTTTTCATTCTCCAATTGGATTAAGCTCCCAGGAGGTTATAACTAACTACTAATATTTATCAAGTACTATGGCGTGGGAAGCACTTTTACTAACACCATCTTATTTGATCCTAAAGTGGATGGTTAACCACTTGCATTTATCTTAGAACCAACTAACACATACTAGGCACCTTCTGGGTCCAAGAACCAGCCAAAAAACAATGGCCTGTAAGCCAAATGTTTTTGTACAGCCTCGAAGCTAAGAATGGGTTTTACATTTTTAAAAGATTGTACACACAGACACATGCATGCACACACAAAGTAGAATACATGACGGAAACTACATGTAGCCCACAAAGCCTGAAATGTTTGCTATCTGACCCTTTACAGACAAAGTTAGCCAACCCCTGTTCTATATGCCACACACCGTGCCAGGTACCAGGTACTTTTAATATGCTGACCCAGTGTGATGAGAGTGAGAAGCTCCTGAAGCTTTGGGCACTGGCATTGGGTATGGCCATAACAGTCAGCAAAGGGGAAGTAACTCAGAAAGCAAGGGTTCTTGTACCCTTTCTTATACTTGCTATGTAAACTGGGATAAATTCCCTAAACTCTCTCAGGCCAATGGCTTCTATTAAATAAGGCATAAGAATGAAACTCTCTATGAGTCCATGAGCTCATCAGGGGCCCGGAACTAAGGACACGTATTCTAATTTGAGAGTTTTTTAAAATCATGAAGACCCAATTGCTTTTCTTCTTGTAAATTTAGGGATAAGTGAAAAATGATTCAAAGACATGAGACAAGATTCAGGGAGGCAAGGAATTGTGAGAAGACAGGGAACATGTAACCCAGGCAAGAACTCAAGTTGTGTCATCTCTGTTTTAGATGACAAATGTAGAATTGCCGTTTGGAGGCCAGAATATTGTTTTTAAGCAGAAAGTAGTTTTCTATGTTTGAGCATACAAATGCAAAAAGAAAAATACCAGTAGTACGAGCCAAATACAAAGAGGGGAGGGGGGATCCAATTTTAAAAATGCTCATGGCAATGAAAAACTATAACTTCCGATGTGAACCAATTCATTGAGGCCTTAACATTCATTTGTTGGGAATGGAGGGGGCAGTAAAATCTGCCGTCAGAACCAATTGGGGAGCGGCAGGCTGGAAAGGTCAGATCCAGCTAGGGATGTGCGACTCCTCGACTTTGTTAAAATGATGGTATTCGACAGAAGTTACATCTAAGGTCAAGTGACCGCAATAACAAGGGACAAGGAGCGCTCTCAAATCATTCTCGGGGATGAAAATGACATGAAACTGACATAATATCTGAGGTGAGATGAAACTCAAATCCTCAGCAGCTGAATGCTTCACCTACTGATGGGCAGCCTGACCCTCACCAATCTCATAATCATACTTGTGTCAAGAGGGGAGCAGCGTCTCCAGGAACACGAGGCACAGCTCTGGTGTTTTGGGGGAGAGAAGGCTTTGTCTCTGCTTCTGAAATGATGTTGTTAAAAGTTTCAATACTCAGCTTTAAACCTTTCAAATCAATGTCTTATTAGAAAAATCGGATTCCACCTACATGTGTGGAATCTCTTCCCTTAGGTAATTTTTCTCCACTCTGGGAGTTCTTGGCTAGCATTTTCAGCAATAAACTATGTGTTTTAGTTCCATGACTATCTTGATGTTATTTAAAGGTTCAACCCAATTCCATTCAAAATGTAAGGATGATCTGGAATCTGGGTTAATCTTCTAGTTTCAAAGCTATATGGGGGCGGTGGGAAGTGGAGAAGCAGGAGGGGTGAGTTGGGAGGAAGATAATGATAAATTATAATCTCCTTGCCCCAAAATAACATGTATAAAAGGAGGGTGTTCTGATGACTATTGAATATATTAACTCATGATAAAGGGCTTCAGAAAAAGAAGTCTAAACTACATTTGAATTTAAAGCAAGTATTAAAATTAAAAACCCAAAAGAAGTACTGTTACATTTAGTCAGCTATTACAAAAAATGCTCCACGCTCTATCATCTGCCCTGTAATTGCTTTAATAGGAGGTTCGGTCTGATAGACTGTACTCCCATCTGTCGGTGTGTTTAAAAGAAGTTTTGGTGTGTGTTTGTTTCCTGAGAAGAGAGAGGGTGAATCAAGGTGCGGTCATTTGCATAAGTACAACCCGCTCTGCCTCCAAAATATACCCTGACCTCTTCCCTGCCAATGCATGTAGGCGCCCCAAAGCCAATAAATACAATTGTCAGCAAGGGGATGAATCAGCATGTATTTAAATCAAAGACAGCCATGAAAGACTGCATTAGTTCTGTTCCCAGGACCTGTCAAACCACAGAAGAGATTAAACATCTGACCCTCTTCATCCCCAACATTGCTCCACAAGAGACATTTCTGTCACTATTCCTGCCACTTGGCTTTCAAAGATGCCACAAAGCCTAGGGCGACCTCTGCTACATTTCAGTGTTGTTTATTGATTTCTGACCCAGTGCTTAATAGTTTTCCCAGTCCCCCTGAATGGCTTTTGTAAGCAATGGGGTTTGTACATCTCACCGATCAATACCTTTTATATTTACAATAAAATTGAAACTGCTTCTGCTGGGGGCGCAGCCCAGCATTTGTCATCCTTCAGCGAGGGAAAACTATGTCATTATCTGAATTAAAACATTTATTTCTGATTAAGAGAGTGTCCTATCTCATTAATTTTTCCCTTTCCAATAGAATGGGAATAGAACCCTATTGATTTTTGTACTTTTACACATCTCCACTGCTGGGAAGATAATTGAGAAGTTAGCCAGAATAAATGAAGTTTCAAGTCTAGTGGGCTAGCCAATACCTTCCAAATTCAAGGTGTTTTTATGAAGCTGGATTTTAATTTGTTGGCAAGCTGAAGCAGTGGGACTTATTCGGCTGAGTAAATTGGATTAAGAGTAGAATCGGCTGGAAGCATGTCTTCGAGAATGCTGAGGGCCCCGTTCCCCCTGGACAGCCAGAGCCTTGTTTTAGATTTATGCTAAGACAGCTTCCAAATTGCCTCCTTCAAAACTCCCCACTCGCTTCAGGAAGTGTGGCTCACTGACCCAAAAGCCTATTAACTTGTGTTTCCCTTCCTCATGCCCGTTGCCTTAAAAACAACCAAGATCTAATCAGAGGCTGAACTAGACCTTCAGATTGTCGGCACCAATTGATTACACTTTATTAGAATAATGGGACTAAATCCAAGCTTCATTAAAAGGAATTCCCTTTGCTTGGAAGCCTTTTTTTCGAAGACCTTTCAATTATAAGCCCTTATGGCACATGTAGGGACTCCTGCTCACTTTGATATTTTTCTCATTAGGAATTAACAGTCATTTGTTCTTATTTCCATATGCAAAGCCCAAGCCTTGTCTGCTCCTGGAAAGGACAGAAAATGCACCGGTCTCTAGGGTTAGAAGGAAGCTGGGAATACAGATCATTTAAATCATAGCTATCTTTGTTAATGTCTTAATTTGTTACCTTCTCGGTAATTTATTTGTCACTGGTCCATTACTTTTAACGTTCACACGCGCTTCTATGTATCTTTAGTTCCCCTAGAAAAAATAGGGTTCATCCTTGCATTACAGGAGAATGAGAACCAGGTTCAAACCAAAGATCTTCTAGGTTATAGCTAAAGATTCTTCAAGGAAAAAAAATTTACTAAATGCCTTCCCTGGTGACCTGACAATAGAGACCTGCCGAGGAAAGAGCTCATCTAGAAACGAGGTTGAGAACTTTAGTTCACGTTTAGAACGCCACAGTTTGAGGGGAATGTGAAGATCATATTTCCCTTAGAAGTAAAATGAAGCATTGAAAATTAAGGAATTATTTCTATAGAAAAGATTTCCAAGTCAGATTTATGTGACATAGGACAGTTCCCCCCCCACCCCTTTCCCCGCCCCCAACACACACAAACACACCTGAAGCCAAAAGGAAAAAAAGAAAGAGCCAGGGAAGCACTTAAGGCTTTAGTTGCAGGAAAAAAAAAAAAAAATCAACACAGCAGATTAAAAATGCTGTGGAAGTAAAGAACTTAATTTCTGACTGCATTTTAATGCATGGTCCAAAGTACCAAAGTATGCAAAAGGTTGAATACATTCATCAAAAACAGTTCTGTTTTCTCTCTTTACACCAATGAGGAATTACAGGATTACCAATGACCTTCCTCCCAATGAAGCTCCGTAATTATGGTCATTTATTATACAACTGAGATGAATGGATGGGATTTACATAGAATAAAAATATTATTTAACAGCTGCGTTATTGATGTGTGAAGTGTAATTTTAATTTATTTAAATGCTATAAATATATTGGTAATGTATTCTTTTCAAATTAACCTCCTGAACCACACACTGGCAAAACTTCAATTAATATTGTACTAAAATCTATTTTCTCCTGTTGTGTGAAACTGTGTATGGCTAAAAATATGTACTGCTATGATGCCTTGGCATATTTAACCAGTGTATTTTCCTTTTCTCCTTGATTCATGATTTCAATTTGAAATTGAATTTCAATTGAATCATTTAGAAAAAATATATCTTCCTTTAAACAAAAGATCCCTGTTTAAATTTAAAATTATTTTGACTATAAATTACAAATGTAATGATTTGAGGGAAAATTCTATATATTTATGTTCATTTGGCATATTGCAATATTTTAAAATATTTAGTATTCTTCCACTGAAATGACAAAATGGGAAAAATATTTAAGCCAACAGCTTTATCTAATTTACTTAGCATATTAGCATAATCTCAATAAGCTTGCAAAGAAGCCACTGGTTATATATTATGTTGAATCCCTTGGTACCCGAAAGCATATTGTATGTCTATATGCAGAGATAGACTTACGTATTTTACTTCTGGGTTTATCTCTTTTGTATTCTGTCCATTTGCCCCTGGCTGTCATTATTCCATGCTCATCGACAGAAGAGTTATAGTTTGCAAAAACCTATCAGGTAGGCTGGACACTAGATAATTGAGGTGATGATCAGCCTCAGCAAAAGACAATTGATAGTGATAGTGTCAGAGGCTGCACCTAACAAGATCTGTACCCTCTGTCTCCTTTAGCCTTTCTCTGGAATGGACCGAATATGGAATAACATGGACATGGCTGATGAGCATCCAGAGACGGGATGGCAGTGCATAACACTTTCTGGAACTGCAATAGGGTGGGGGAAGGGAGAGGGAGCGGAATCTTTTGACATTGAAGCAGATTATTAAATAGAAGTGTGAACTATTAAGAAATGATCTTGACCCTCAGTACGTTTTTATCAAAGTCAAAAATATTTGACACCACTGAACAGCCTACCATGGGCACAAAGGGGAAAATGCTTTATTATGAAAATTTGTACTATCTTCTTCAAAAGAGAAGAATTCAGAATATATGCATTTCTAAATTTATAGCAGTTTGTAGGACTCTCAATAATTAACACCAGTTGTACATTAAGTATGCTGTGGAATGATATTTGTATATGAGATGGTTGATCAACCTTAATAAGAACTTCCTATATTAAAAATAAAATTTTAAATTACATTTTAAATGATAATTTTAAGTTGCTTTTATGCTAGCACGATTTAACACAGCTTTTCCTGAGAGGCTTTTCAAATCCACTCCCAATTCTATTAAATGCAGCGATGCTTTGGGGTTGAAGGAGCTTTTAAGATATATACAGAAAACTGTAATTGCAGATTTTTTCCAAAGACTGTGAGGTGCCTTTCAGATTTTTGGTAAGCAGCTATCCTGGCCTCCTAAGCTATTTTCCTTATACCTTACTAACCTGTTTCTATCTTTTGTAAAATTGAGGGATTATCACATTTCTTACATTCTCTACCTTTCCATCAATTTATAAATCAAAATACTGCATATCGTAACACCCTAATTGCAAGGACAAAATTAATGTAGCCCACTGACAATGGACTTAGGCCAGAAAGGATGAAGAAAGTCCTAGTTCTGCATGGCTATTAAACACCCTATAGTCTATATAAAAATATGCCAAGTTGAGGCTTAATAGTAATAAAATAGTATGGGTAATGCCCTCAATCCTGGGTGAATGAACAATGCCCCCTGATTGGGTAATTGACAAACTACATACTGTAACACACTCCAGAATAGCCCTGCTTTTTCATTATGTTGAACAATAGGTTAACTAGATAACTCTGCACTTGGCAAAATTACTTTCCACTGACTTCAAACCATCTTCTTTTCTCCTCAAGCTACTGCTCCCTGTGATATTTCGGCATTCTTCTCCCCAGCAGTGCACTTTCAAAGCCAGTTATATGCTAGCTCAGTGGTACTGAGATTCTTTCAGTTTTACCTTTCCCCAGGGTCAATTGCCTTTGGGAAGGAACCAATAGAAATTAACAAGAAAGATATACTGCCTGATTCATGGCCTTTAGAGAGGCCTTCAAATGCACGCCGGCTCTTCCAGGATTGATGCTCTTTCAATCAGAGTCCTGTCTGCAATTAGAGAATAATTCCCAGTTCTGAAAACTTAGTTCTTTTGGACAAAGTGCAAGCAAAAGACATATCTTTAAAGGCTGGGATATGTCATTCACTTTTTTGAATGCTAATAGATTAGATCGCATTGTCTAGTGGGCCAAGGCATTTGGAGTTCATGCAAGAATTTCCAAAGCATCTCTTTTCTGCCTTCCCAACAGCATGAGTCAGCATAGCCAGAGATACCTTAAACAAAGCTTCGAAACCTCCCTGCCGCTCCCTGCTGTGTGGTTGGGGAGGTGAGGCCTGTTCACTTAATACAGGATATTGATTGATTTATAACAAAATGATAGATATAACTATTGTCATTGGAATTACACTGAGTTATAGTGACATGGTTTTCTGTTCTACAAGCCACTCCTCATATGTACCATAACTCAAACACTGAGTGACAATAATACTATCTATGAAATTTATATTCATGATTATAAATTAATTCTTTTTTTGGCTGGACCACCAGCAGCATGGACTTGTAATTTCCAAACAGCATTTATGGCATTAACTTGGGAATACTATCCATCAAGTCTGCTGACAAATGGGGAAGATGATGGTCTTGCCTGCCTCTGGCTCAAGCAGCCAATTGTGCTGTAAGGAGAGAGGATGCTGAAACAGAGAAGCCAGGGGCGTTGGCTGGTCTCCTTTGCAGCCTGCCTCACAGTGACAGCAACAAACTGTGGGAGCGAACGCGCCACTTCAAAAAGAGAGGAGGGATTCACTGGTGACTTTTTGCAGAAATAATCTAGGTCCTGCTGATAATAGTTGCTACTGATGGAGACCCAGGTGCTCTGTATTCATCATTTCAAATCCTGCCTGAGATTCAGCAAGGTGGGTATTATTGTACCCGTTTTATAGATAAAAAGACTGAGGAGCAAAGGGACTGAGTGGCTTGCCAAAGATAATGGAACTAGAGAGTGAAGATTTAAATCCACACCTGTCTAACTTCAAAGACCAGGAGTTTCCACATATATAGGCTTTTAAGATTGGATTTTCCCAGTATCATATGGAGTGACTACCACCACTAACAACAAGAAGCATCTTGATTTGTTTAAAAGAAAATGTAACCATTCTAAATAACTGGGAATAGTTAAACCTCTAATAAAACATCTTAATCAGAGTTTGGCTGAATAGCAGCAATCATTTTAGGTTCTGGGTCAGACTAAACTGGTTCAAATCCTGGGGCTGCTACTTGCTAGCAAGTCATTTAACCTGGCTGAAGTTTCATTGCCAGTCCTGAAAAGAAGTGCGGCGGTGGGGGGTGAGGCGTGGAATGTAAGCTGTAAACAGCAGGTGAGAATGCTAGTTTTAATGATAGAGAAATCTGTTCACACAGACTTACATGACAAAAATCAATGTTTCCTGACCATATAGGTGAACTCCTCCACAAACTCTTGCACCTCTTGAAAATTCTGAAATTCCACGTTGCCTTTTGTCCTCAAGACTTTGGAAGATGCTATTAGGGGGTGAAGGGCAGGTAAGGAAGAAGAGGAAGGAAGGGGACATGGGCACAGCAACCCCAATATCCTTTTCTAAGGTTCCCGGCACTGTGCTGGACATCCCCTGCTTCTCCCTTGGAACAGAAGGTTATTCTTGAGGACAATCAAACATTAAACCCCTTTCTACCCTCCCCCACCCCCAATCAACACATACAAACAAAACCCAAATGGCTTGATGCCTTTTTTTTTTCTTTTTACCATGTAGTTTAACACTATTGGATTACGAAGTGAGAAGCTGAAGATACGTACAGAGAATTGTTCAGGACCATGGCCCAGATTGCTCCATTGGGACCAGGGTTGAAGAAGCATATCGGAGTGAGGATCCTGTGGAGAAAGGAAGGGCAGTGGGGGAGAGGGAGAATGGACAGCAGAGACAAACCCTGAGTCCTCCTCATTCACAGTGAGAGAGGAAAGCAAGGCAAACCCCACCCGTCTCAGCCCTGTAGCCCTCTCTCTAAAATCCTCAGTGCTCACAACATGTAGTTCAGCCTTTATCATATCAGGTAGCTCCCTGTCTTTCCAGCTATGGTTTAATGAACATCACTTTGCAGACATTATTCAATTAATCTTCACAACATTCCTATATATCATTATTCCCCTATTTACGGAGGAGCACACTGAAGCTCAGAAAGCAAATTTGCTGGAGGTCTCACTGACAGTGAGGATTCACTCTAGCTGTTTGACTCCAAAGCCCTTATTCTTGTGCTCAACCTATCCCCATCCTATGGCTCTGCATGGCCCAGCTAAAATGGCCACCTCATGTTTGCTGAACACAACAGAGCATGAGATGCAGTCGCTGAGAACGTGGGCTCTAGAGTGAACTGCCTGGGTTTGAATTTTAGTTTTGCCTTTGACTAGCTGTGTGTGCATGGACAGATAATCTCTCTGTGCCTGTTTCCTCACCATAATTAAAATGGGAATTAAATTTGCCTACTTCATACAATTGTTCCGAGACTTCAATATACATATTAATATTTGTAAAGCACTTAGAACAAACCTGCCACACAGTAAATGTTCAAACCATGATATTTTGCAGCCTGAGAACTTTTAGTCACACCATGACATTCCCTCCTTCAAGGACTCACCCATCCTTCCTTCAAGATTATCCTTTATCCCAACTTCTCAAAATCACTCTCCTGCCCTCCTCACCTACTCACCTACTCTCTACTCCTACTGCAGACACGGTGTCTACACCGGTCATCAGGGTGGTACTGGCCTCCCCGTCTCTCCATTAGCCCTCTTATTTCTATTTCATTTTCTCATACATGTATATAATTATTTCCATTTATATAACATGTATAATGTTATGTATAATAATTATATACATAACATGTAATAATATGCACCTTTACAATAATAATAGATAGTGTTATATTATCTAATAATATGTATAATAGTGTACACACATTATTTTCATGTATATATTTATTTCATCAGGTCTTGGGTTTGTACTTGCTTCTCTTTTTCACAATACCTAACCCAAAGCATATAGTCAATAAATGATGATTTGAAGCCCAGCTTCTATCCATAAAGACAAATAAAAAGTGAGGCCCAATCATTCCCACTTCCTGTTCAGTTTAAGAATGCCTTATTTTATTCTTCTTTAGAATTTCTTTAGTTCTTCGTTTCAAGGAGGCATCTAGCACTATCGTCTCTAACACACGACTCAATAGGTGGAGACTTCTGGGACCTTTCCTTGGGTCTAGACCTTCCTAGCTCTGAACCTGTTCACCTCCTCCCCAAATTTTCCTTTTACCTCATCTTCTTCTGTTTGCTTTGTTTGCTTGTTTGTTTTCCTGTTAGAAAAGTTTTTCCAATCCTCATTCATTCATTCATTCAATGAATGCTGTTACTTCCCTGCTTAAAACTCATTAGCTTTCCATTAAGCTCAGGATACATATAAACTTCTGCAGGTGGCCTATGAGCAGGAGACTTCCGAGGGTGAAAGGGGTGCTATTAATAACTATAAGGATAATAGGTGTCAACCACAACTGTCCTAAAAAGCTCTGATGATTTGGCCCTTTCTGGCCTTTCTGGTCCTTCTGAGCCCCCCTCTCTTGCTCAGGCTACATCTATCCTCTTTTGGGTCCCTCGGGTCCTCCCAATGTCTCCCTAAGCTGCCTCCAGTTGCTAGCAGGTCCCCCGTTCCTGACTCTTCAACTTCCCACTGTTTTCCTTCATAGCACCTGCCCCAGTTCACATCTATGCATTTACTTCTACACTGTCTACACACAGGGGTGTTCACGGGCAGCGTTATTGTATGTTCTATGCACTTCTGAATTTACTCCCTGCACTTGGCACAGGTTCAGGGATGCTTGGTAAATGTTTATGAGATGCTTGTTTCCATCCATCCATCAATCTATCAGACATTTTTAAAGTTCTTCTTGTGTGCCAAGTTCTGTAGTAGACATTGGAAATAGTGAAATAATAAGACAAGAATTCAGTCTAGGGCGATCAACAGATACACACACGAGTTCCAAAACAATGTAAACTTGAAAGAGTACCAGGTTAGAAACCGGGAAAATAGAGGGCCTCCCCTCACTGGGGTGGGGGCACCTACAAGGCCAGGAGCTGGGCTCAGTGTGTGGGCTGAGTTCTCAAAGAAAGAGAAGGTGGAGATGACAGCATGTGCAAAGAGAAGGCGGCATATAGGAGATGTGATGAGGAAAGTAGTAGGTACAGGTGGGGGTGAGGGTTGGAGAGGTGATGGAAAGGTGACCAGTGACACTACTCTAGGCAGGGAGTGAAGAAGTGCCTGGTCGGCTTCCTGCTATAGGGACGATCCCACCCTCCAGCACAGAGGACAAAGGGACTCTCAGGTCATCTCCCTATTCCTCTCCTCTTTCTTGGGAGGTCCTCTCTAACTTAAAACCAGATGGCCTACCTTCCCCAGGAAGTAGCTTTCCTTTTAGGTTCTTAATGGGCCACATGCTGTCTCTTAAGTCTGAGAGTGGCCTACTCTCTGAGTATGTTATCTTAGAGGCCTTCTGGGCAGGTCTCGGATGCAGACCTGTCCTCTGGCCCACACCATGGGAAGCAGCCTTACTACCTGGTAAGGCTCCCATGCAGGACACTCGTTCATCAGAAAGGCTCCTGTGGGGTTCTGAGCCAGTGGAAACACAGCTGTCAGGAAGTGCTGCAATGGGCTGCAGAGCCTGCTGGACTGCTGCCCCCAGCAATGAGGCTGCTCCTTTTACAGTTGTGATCCTGTTAGGGAGTGCAGGGCAGGGGCAGGGGTTGGGCTGGTGGCCCACTCTCCTGGGTCATCTTCTCAAATGATGAGTAGAAAGGCAGCATGAAGCCTGAGCCCCAGTGACTCTGCTGCCTGCAGCCCACAGAATCATCAGGGATCCAAAGGACCCTTCCCGCTCTCTGAGAATCCTTTTTGATGTGCTGGCAGAGACTCCACCAGAAAACAGAAAACGCTGTGAGGGAAGACAACATCTACGAAACAAAGATCTCCCAGGAAGTGGGGGAAAGCAGGGCGGGAGCAGGGCCAAGGTCCAAACCAAGGAGGAGAACTAATCCTCCTTTGGTTCGGGGAGATGGCCCTTTCTCTTAACGATCTGCACTCTGGACCAGGGAGTGCTGGTTAGTGGTGCAGATGGTCTGATGGAAGAACGTAGGGCACAGGGTGCTACCTGGGCAAGTCTAGTTTCAACCATAAAATCAGGACAATTCCTGCTCAAACTATCATGGGACTAACATAAAGAGAATGAGTGAATTTACAAGGGACTAATATAAAGAGAATGAGAGAGTTTACAAACTGTGTTCCCTAGAACCCCAGGATGGAGTTTCTCAAGTTTCAATGAGCATAAAAGTCACCTGTGGGGTCTTGTTAAAACGCAGATTCCCAGGCCTCTGCTCAGAGAGTCTGAACAAGTGGATCAGTAGGAGGCCGAGGGATGTGCATGTTAAACAGCATCCCTGGCAATTCTGTGACGAATGAGATAGTAGGTGCCGAGGAGACCTGACATGGCGCGGCCTCCAGGATGGGTATCGCTGGGTCAGGAGGAGGGAGAGTCCAAGCCTAGGATCCAAAGTGCTCCAGCCCAGCTTCACCAGAACACTCTGCTTTGATCTCTTTCTATACTGGGTTTTCGTTAAGATTTCATTTAAAAGAGAATTACATGACTTAAACACTAAAATACAAAAAAAAAAATTTAAAAGATTGCAATGCACTTCTACATGTGAAAATGCTTCGGGTAAGTTAAAGGCACTTTCTAGAGATGAGCAATTTTAGTCAAACCTTGGCCATCTACAACCCTCAGGGAATGAATCATTCTGGAGAGTCTAATTTTCCCGATAGCATTAAAACTTTTTATTAAATGTTAATCGTTTTGTGGAGAATATGTTACACTCTTCCAAGCCTTTAAAACAGAGAATGAAGAACATAATTTAACTGTTGTTTAAAAACTCGGGACTACCAATTGGATAATGTATGGCCATCTCAAAGGATGTGTGGTCATCCCAGAGCTTAGTCCTGCCAAGCTTGACGGCAAAAGCAGATGCATTCAATTCCACTCTCAGTCTCAACACAGGCCATGGTTTTGCAACATTAACTGAAGGCAGAATGACATGGTGAAAACAGAAGGGCACAGGGATTCAGGACAATGAGCTTCAGACTTCTCTCTGTCACCTATAAGCCATGGGACCCAGAGCAAGTCCGTTCACCTAGGCCTCACTTTCTTTTTCTGTGAGGTAAGAGGTCAGATCAGCAATCTCCAGAGACAGGGTCCAGTCTCTAAGGTGGGGGTTGCAAACTCCACTGCCTTCAGAGGCTAAGCAGGTGGAGCTAATGGGGAACAGGAGAGCAAACACCTGTCTAAAGGCACAGCCAAGCGCAGCGTCAGAAGACTGGTGACATGAGAGTGAAGGCCCATTGCTATCAGGGTCAAGTTTTCGAGAAAAGCTGAAAATCTGGATTGTTCTGTGAAATCTCTAGATTTCTTAAATGTTGGCATCTGTGGTAGACAGGGTGGGCTGGTTCACTCATTTTCCATCCCACTCTTCTTCTAGGAGGCCTCTTGTCCTTCAGAGACCAGAACGTAAAACACCACACTTCTCATTTCTTTGTAGTTGGTGTCTGGGATGAGAAATTGGTTGTGTCAATAAGATTCAGTCATAGTTTTGAAAGGCAAAGGGAGGCAGACACTGCCTTCCCGAATCCCCATCCAGAGCCCCACCTGTAAGGAAATCTGAACAGAGGTCAAATAGAATTCATCTGTGGGCACCTTTGGGCCTGAGGTCTCTCTGGCTCTTCTTAGACAACAGAGTAGCAGCTGCCAGTGTGGACAGCCTCAGGCAGCTGACCTAAGGCGGAGAAACAATCCAATGGCCACCTATACTTACTAGGTCCTTCCCTTCAAAGTTTTCCCCACTCCCCTCCTCCACTCCTGAGCGACCTGCTCAGCAAAGAATATAAGTCTCTGGCACTCTCATCTGGACGCAATTCTCAGGCTTTCTTCTGCAAAGAGGATTAAGGACATAGTCTTCTGTTCTCCAAAGGAGGGCAGAGTTTGCTATTCTTCAGGCGGGGTCCTGCCAGGACAGCTGGCATGCTGAGCCCCTGCTGCCTCCCTCTGTCCCTTTCAGCGTGTTCCAAAGTGAGCAGCTGGAGGCTTCTTAACAAGGGCTCACGTTTCCAACTCTTACTCTTGAGCTGCCCAAACTGGATTTTATCTGCCTAAATGGTATGTGGGTGGGGAGGATTTAGGGACATTTGAGGGGACCACCCATTTCACACATAGTAATAGCTGTTATTTACCAAGGACCTACTCGATATCATTTCTAACCCTCGCAACAACACTGTGGGGCAGATACCGCTGTCCCCATTTTACAGACGAGGTAACTGAGGTTCGCAAAGGTTAGTGACTTCCCCCGCGTCCCACAGATAGTAAGCAGCAGAGCCAGAACTCAAAAGCAATTTTGTTTGTTCTCGATGATACAAGGAGGTAGGTTACTCTTGGACACAGAGCAGGTTCTTTTTTTCAAGTTGCCTAGACACCTGGGCAAGACTTCCGGTGTGTTAGATAAAGTGATCCTGACTCCTGGTGGTCAGGTCGGTGGCACAGCTCTCACATTTGGAGCCAGGAAGCCTCGCCCTCTCCTGCTGCCCCAGAGGCCCTGGCAGCTGATTATCTCAAGAAGTGGGCTTGGCCACTCTGGGACAGGGAGGCCTGGGAGCGAGTGAAAGCAGCTGGCTCTGGTTCTCAGGCCCTCTCACCTCTCACAGGGGGTGGCAGGACAGCCTGGGGCCTCAGCCTTTACCAGTCCTGGTCAGATGGAACAGAGCTCTCATTGACTCCCTCCCATGTGCATGGCACCTGCTAAACTTTTTACATCTGTTGCCTCTGTTCCCACTCCATCCCCAAGTGGTGATTACCCCTGTCCCTTATGATCAGCCCTCCAGGATTTGGCATGAGAAATCTTTCTGGAATGTACTTTGGAAGGTGGTGCTGAGAACGCTGCAGTTATCATGATCTGAACATCTGAAATGCTTAATTAGCTTGAGACCTTTCCCTTATTAATAATTATATGTATGTAATAAATATGTAACAGTCCCTTTTAAACCTTCTAGCAATTCTTTTTCCAATTCGGCACCATTTCAATTATTTGTTGAAATGCAAAAAAGAGATTACATCCTCGCCAGTAAAAATAACCACCGCTGAGGCCTTCCTCTGATTGATTCCTGTGTCACGATTTTGAGCCCCAGACACCTGACACCTTTCTTCCAGGAGCACGTGTATCCCACACTCTGTTATGCCA
Organism: Pteropus medius; assembly: GCF_902729225.1. NCBI lineage: Eukaryota > Metazoa > Chordata > Mammalia > Chiroptera > Pteropodidae > Pteropus > Pteropus medius. The sequence continues at coordinate 14,841,087 of NW_024340701.1, read as the reverse complement.
ATTAGCTAAACAAAAGGTTTGTCTCTTCCTCTCCCGAAAATGCACATTTCCCTGTTCTGAGCATGTGTGTTGTTAGATGATGTGGGTCTCAGTGGGAGCTCTTCCAGCCCCTGGTGACTTTGAGTGGCATCAACATTTCTCTGCTGAGAGTGAAGAATTCCTGCATGGCCAGGCCACCTGCTACCAAAGCTTCTGCCATGATTAGCACAGAAGTCCTAATTTTAAAAAAATAAAAAATATTAATTCTGGTGCCTCCATAGTAAACTATTAATTTGCATATCCCTTCCCATTCCAAATGTATGTTGCTTAAACCTAAAAAATAAATTACTTTGTGACACTTTTTGACCTTTTACTTAAGAGTACCTCATCTTATTCACTTAAAATGCATTCTTCCCTTCCAAGCCTAGCTAACTCTTCCCCATGCTTTATGGTTCTGCTCAGGTATTGCCTCCTCTGGGAAGTCTTCCCTGACTGCTGCAAATGGATTATGTCCTTTTCCACTCTGCCTTGTGACTGGGTATGAGAGGGGCTTATTGAGAAAAGCCAAACAATGTAATTAAGGTAGAGATAGGCACATGCATCTACGTATGAAATTCAAGAAGATTCAATAAAACTTGACATAAGTGCCCCGATTTTAGGGGAAGCTATCATTGATACAGATGAGCATCAGAACCTTAAAGCCATTTAAATGTTTTATTGTACTGAATTAATAGTTATAGCTTCCTTTCTAAACATTGGCATTTTGATAACCCTATCAAGAAACATATTGAAAAATGTTACTTGCCCAAGGGACCACAAATAAATACATGCTTAAATGAAACTAAATAAATTTAATTAAGTGTACGAACAGTTATACTAAATGATTTCTCCAAGAAGCCAATGGGAAATTATACCTAACGAATAGCTACAGAATAAGGTCTGTTGTTGGGAGGTTATTAACCTAATCAGATAATCAAATTTCACCACCAACCATAGCCATCTGATTTGCCCATGTCAAAATAAAACCACTGTTAATCCTTCTTAATGAAATCAGGATGGGAAGGAGGGGGCGGCTGGTTTCAGAACAATATCTTTCTTTAAAAACAAGACTTACAAAAACAAGACTTTGCCATTGTTCAGTAAAGATCTGAAACTATTCAGCTTAAAAAAAAAAAAGATGAAATTGGAAATGAAATTCATGGATGTTTTCTCTTCACAGAAGTCATTGGCAAAGGGGGAAATAAACAAATAGGTTTTGCTCTCAAAATTTGGTGAAGCAAATTTGTTCCAAGGCTGAGGTGTTTCTTGCCAGTTTCAAACCCAAGGTGCATTTTTATAGCCAAGAACGAAAGCCCTGAAACACAGCGATCCACAGAATAATGGAAATGCTGACACAACCTTCACTTCGGCAGCAGGAATGGTGCCACTATAATTTATGGAGAACACATTTTGGTTTTGTCAGGTTTTTAAACATAGACTGTTATAAATTTGAAGGAGGACTGTCTTGTTAAAGCTCCAAATGGCATGTGTTAGTATTGGTTATGCATCATGTCCTGTATTTGGAATGGTGTTTGTAGAATACAGTTTATCCCAATGAGAAAAGAAGACACCAAATCCTGTTTTATTTACAGAACAATATTCACTGATTAAAATCCCATGGTCATCATCATTGTGATCATAACCAGCTAGGAGATCCTACTAAAGGTAATCAACCTCAGACAGAGCTCTTTCCCTTCCTTTCTTCATTATTTGGCAAATGTTTATTGAGGATGTTCAGTGTCATGTCTTATCTCAGGTGATGGAGATAAAATGATTATGATGCCATCTCTGCCCATAGGATCTTATATTTTGTAGAAAGATTTTTTTAAAAATTGTGTATGTCTCTGTGTAGATATTAGATATGTGTGTATAGATATTGTGTGTGTGTTTAGTTTTCAAACCACACACCCCTAAACAAAGTGGAGAGAAGTCTTACTGGCAAGTCTCATTTGGGAGAGGGACCCAGTGACAGATGATGAGCCCCACTTCTGTGGGAATTATTAAGGCTTGGGTGAGAAGTGTAAGAGGTTAGCCTCTGGAGCTCTGGAATTGATTTCTTTAGGGGAAGAAGTAGATTAGTGGGAACTCTGAATACCAAACTGTCCTCACCCTATTATGCATTTGCCTTACTTACAACAGCCTTTGTACGGAGTAGTAACTTTGATTCTCTCTGAAAGAAGGATCTTGAAGATCCTCCTTGTTGTGGGGTTTTCTTCAAGGCAATTGTCATTATTACAAAATTCTGAATAGGTAGAAATTGTGATAAGCATAGGGTTAAAGAGAGTAGACTCATCTGTCTACTCCAGTGCTTTCTAAAAGCATAACCTTGAAGCCTCAGGATTTGTATTCTGTGAAATGGAGATAAACCAAAGACCATCCCTATTGTGAGTAAGGCTATCACAACAGTCTCAGTGAGGACCAAGCAAGGTCTATGGCTATATCTATCAGTTAGGGGAGTGTGGGAAAGTGGAAGGAGGAGTAGAAGGAGAAGAACCAGAACACTTTTAAAAGATGTCCCTGAATATGGTATGACCTGCAATGCTTCTTCTAGTGGGGTATCATGCTGCCATGGAAGACGAAGTTTATAAAAGCCATAATAATAGCTAACATTTGTTGCTCACTCATTAAGCTATGTGCTCTTTGTCCATTATTTCCTTTGAGTGTCACAACAATATTTTGCTAGATGAGGAAACTGAGCCTTAAGTATTGGGCAACTTGCCAAGGTAGGATGACCATAAATTCTGAGACAGTATCATTTTGTGCCTGATGTAGTTGATTAATTATGAACAGCACCCCCTTTCACTTCCCTAGGTGGTCCCATTTGAGCGATGAGTTACATATGGTTATCTAAGGTCACATAGCTAGTGGGCAGCAGAATCAGAATTTAGACCACAACTGACTCTAAAACTGCAATTTAACCACTATTCTATAAATCTATTACAAAATTTTGTGAAGGGGGAAAAGAGAGTGCAAAATTATATGCACATATTATCATACAATCATTGTTTTTAAAACCTTCTGTGCATAGAAACTCTAGAAGAAAATATATGAGTGATTAGTGATTAGGTATGGATGGAGAGAATATATCAGATTTTTAAAATACTTCTTTCTAAAGTTTCTTCAATTAGAAAGGATTACTTTTATAATGAAAATAATATGAAGTGTAGATATAAAAAGTATCTCAAGTAGTATTTCATGGATAAGTATTATTTGATATTTTAGATGCTATCAAAAATTAAGTACAATGAAGTCAAAAAGAAATGAAGAAGGAGAGCAAAGAGGAGGAAAATAAGGAGAATGAAAAGGAAAGAGCCCTTGGGCTAAGAGTACTGAAACCAGAGGTAGGAATCTGTAATCCCAACTGGCCACTGTGTGGTTTTGACCTTGTTTCCTTGGAAGACTCCAGAGGGTAAAATCTAAGGGACAATACAGTGTAATGGTTACAAACACATGTTTTACAGCCGTAGAAAGCATTTCAGGATCAACTGGCAGAGATTTTAATACGGACTGGATATTAGTTATAGAATTACTGTTACTTAACTTTTTTTATTTTTTATTTTTAACTAAGATAATGGTATTATTATTGTGGGTTGTATAAAAGAACATCCTTCCTCCTGAGAGATGCATGCTGAAATATTTAGGGATAAAGTGTCATCATCATCTCCACAATTTACATTCAAATAGTTCAGAAAAAAAAAATAAGTTTGTGTGTATGTATAAAGAGAAAGAGATGTGACAAAATGGATAGCTATTATACTAGATTTTGGAATTTTTTGTATGTCTGGAAATTTTCAAAATAAAAGTTAGAATGGAGTTTTTAAAAATCCTTTTGAAATAATAAAACAAGAAAACAAGACCAAAAAGCATGTATTAAGATGATGATAATAATAATAATAAATAAATAATAAATAATCTAGGTTTTAGAGGTAGAAATTTATATTCTAGTTGTCCAGCTTAAGTGCTTTATAACCCTGGGCAAGTCTTTCTAAGCCTCAGTTTCTTCACCTGCAAAATGGTGATGATAACAGCAACCTCACGGGTTTTTAAACAGGATTAACAAATTATATGTATAAAGCATCTATCACTGTGCCTGTCCACAGTTCATGAGTTAAAATAATCTAATTAAGTGACACAAAATAGGAGCCTCATGAGGAGTCTGTAGAGCTTTGAGGAATTCAAACAAAGGAAGGTTTTTCCTTCTGCAGCTATATTTTCCATATAAATACAGATGAGCTTGATATTACATGGTATGCTCTTAAGGTGGAATCATGACTCAAGTGGGCTAATAGTCTCTTTCAGCTTTGATCAAATCTACTTGACCACAAATGGTTTCTATTGTATTTGGTGTTTGTTTCAGTTTGTTGTGTTTTGTTTTAGTCTGTTTCCTCTACCTCTGAGCTAGAGTTCAGGTGAAAGGCAAAGGAGCTCAGGTTCAACCCACACAAGTGGTTCTGCTGGGCACCCAGGGTAGTCAGAATAATCGCAAATGGAGGATAAACTTGGGTGTCTTATATCAGTACCCTAGCAAAACAGCATGGTATGAGGTTAATAGTATTGGTAATGATTATAATACTAAAAAATAAATCTTCAATGTTTTATTCAAACACACATTTATAGAGTATTTATTATGTATGCCTGTAATGTGCTAAAGATGCAGAGATGAATAAGACAAAGTCCCTCCTCATAACTGGGTGGTGATGGGGATTGACGTGTAAATAATTGTGATAATGATATATTTGCACAGCACTTTATAGTTTATAGACTATTTTCTCCATGCTGTTTCACTCGGCTTACCTTCAAGAGATAACATCCATGGTAGAAAAGTGTCTTCTCACTGAATTCCCTTATTTTATCTTCACAGAGTAGGTGATATCATAACATACATACTGGGTAGAGAAAGCTTCAGTTTTGGTGACACTGCATCATCCGTATCATGACATACCAGTGCCTCAACCTTTATTTAATATAAGACGTGACACTCACATCTTATTCATCTTTGTATCTTAATTTCCTGCAAGAAACCGAGAATATAGTAGCTACTCAATTAATGCTTGTTGACAGAAGGAAGGCAGGAAGGTAGGTAGAAGGAAAAATGGAAAGGAGGAAGAGAGGAAGGAAAAAAGAAAGGAGGAAGAAAAAGGAAAAGGGAATCAATCACTCTAAGAATTTATCGAGCTTCTACCATGTACCTAAGATATGTTAAACATTATGGGAAAATGCCAAAGAAGCCTAAGAGATAAGTCTGTCCACAAAGACTCTTAAGCGAATGTCAATAAAATAATTTAAAGACAATAAATAAAACTTATTTTTAAGAAAGACAAAAAATCTAAAGAAAAATAATAGCCCCGGAGTGGGTACTTTATGACAAATCAAAGTTGTAATTATAAAGACATATATTTATTTATAATTTAATTTATTGCAAGTTCATGAGAGTGACTTCTCTTTTGATCTGTAATGTTGCCAAGTTAAATAAACTAAGCTTCAGTTGGCAAAGTTTGCACCAAATAAAAATCCCAATAAAAAATCTCAGTGAACTGAAAATCCCCTTTAAATAGGAGCTCCAATGTCAGCATTACCATTTCATTTACATATTCAACATCCATCTCTCTTCATTACAAATAATAAACTAGCACCTCTTTTTAATATACAGGTATTGAGTTATATATGCATAAATTAACCACAACTCAAATAAAGAAGAAAAATCTATTCAAATCTGCATTAATATTTTATTGGCTTTTCCACTTGTCATAAACAGTTTGTAACCAAGATATATATCATCATATTAAACATCATGTAAAACCTCTCACTCAATAATCCAATTGATATCCAGGTAATATATCCAGTGGCAACAGTTCTCAAATGGGCCATTTTATAACCTAGGCAAAGGTTAATCATCCTTAGCTTCCTAAGTGTGATCTTAACCAAACTCCTGCCGCTTACTAGTGACTTTCGAACAACATCTTGTTTTATGGTTAATTATTCTTTACTAACATTAATTCATCCCAGAACTGGGCCCATCAAACAATATGCTGAAAGAGATGTCTCTTTTATTGTTGTTGGACTTTTTTTATCCCCCACACTTAAAAAACTTTTGTTTGCAGCATTCCTGCTGAATACTTAAATTTTATCAGTCCTTTACTACCTGTTTATTTATCTATGCCCTTTCCTTAATTTCCAAATAGATTAAAATGCGCCTACTAAATTAATTAGAAAATTAAAAAATGAGAGCTTAGAGTGAACTTAGTACCCTAAATGCCCTCCAGGAACTCCTGAAAGTTTATTAACAGTTAAATCACATATTTGGCTCTGAACTTTCTAGCAACCCATACAACCAAGGAAATACAATTCATTCATTCATTCATTCATTCATTCACTTACATGACAAATATTTATCTTACATATTAGATGACAGGCATTTTGTTGGACACTGATTAGACAGTATTGGATAAAAGGAGACTCGTTTTTTTTTTCCCCACGTTGGAGAACTTACCACCCAGCTACACAGATAATTTTAACAGTTACATAGTAATAAATGATGAAAATTCCATAAAGGAAAAATAGTGCCCTAAGAGAGGGAAGATCAAACTTTAGATTGGGGGAAGTGAAATCTCTCCTGAGGCCTCCCTGGGTTGCCTCCTACTTTCCATTTCTCCCTTCTTAATAATAGAACGTTATTCTTTAGCTAGGCACATCGCTGCCCCAATAAAACATTATGTCATCTAGCTTCCTTTGCAGCTGGAGATGACCATATGACTGAGTTCTAGCCAATAAAATAAGTTGAAATACACCGTAGGCTTCTGGAAACTGATTGCAGACAGTAGCCTCAGACTAAGAAACATCCTTTTGTAATCCCTACTTCTTCCTACTGATGGCCTATGATGGCTGAAGTTCCAAGGGCCATTTTGGACTGTGAAGTGATCTTGAAGATGAAAGGCATGTACTGAGGATGGCAGAAAAGAAACATGAAAATTCAGGCGACACTGTGGAAATACCGGATGAATTCTTGACTCCCTATCCTAGTCTTCTACGTAAAAGAGATATGTGTCTCCTATTTAATCCACTGCTCTTTGAGTTTCACTCTGTATGTAGCTGAACATAAATCCAACCCCTTGTAGGGATCGAAACAATGTAAAGCAATGCAGTCCAGATACTTCACCCTCCCATGGGCTGGTTTAATCCAAGATAGTCTTGCTGGGCACTGGGATGTTGTCTCCCCACACAATCTGCCTCCATCAAGCTTAGTCTCAGCTGTAGTCAGAACAGCTGCTTGGGAACCCTGTCTGGTGCTGTCAACAGGGTCTTTTCTCAGGGGTCAACTCCTCCCCACCCCCAAAGATTTCCATCACACACTTGTTTGGCCTGCAAATAAATTGACAACACAGCTGAATTTAATCTTTTGATTCCCCCCTGAGAACCAATTTCTCCAAGCCATTCCCATGCAGACAAAAAGATTTTGTCTCACTAAACCTGTTTATTGACCAAAACTGTCACCTCTGCTCTGACCGCTGACCTTATCTGAATATTCAAATCTACTACAGATCGCAAGTTCGAATGATTTTGGTGCCCTGTGGAAGACCTGTTTTCATAGTGAGCTGATTACCAATGACAATATTATAAGGGCTTCAATTGAGATTCTACAAACAATTTGCACCCTGGATTTACAAACCTAATATATTCAGAAGTGTGAATGCTGCTGACACTATTTCTTTTTTTTAAGGAAAAGTTGGCCACGTGTATGTAAACACAAGACCAAGTCTCTAACCCCTGAGCTGTGGAGCAAATTGCCACAGGTATGTAAATGCTGCCACTTCCCCTAGCCAAGTATTTCCACCCTTACCGCTGTCTTAATTATTCTTAACTGGAATCTGCAAACACTTCTACAACTTCAGAGAAAACCTTTTGCATTCTGATGCAAACCATGACTCTGGGGCTCTGGGCCTTCCTCACGCACCTCCCTTTTCATATAATGGAAGTAAATGAGTCAAGAATATAGATTCTAGTGCTTGTATTAGCACAGCCTTAGGCAAGCCACTTAATTCCTCTTTATCTTACCCTTCTCAGCAATCAAGGGAGGATAAAATAATTCTACACCCAACTTATGAAATTGATGTTTGGATAGAATTAATTAATTGATTTAAAGGTTTAAAAAGTCAAAAGGAGCGCTTACAAATGAAAGCCATTTTTATTAAAGACTTTTTTTTTTGACAATAGAAATACATCTGAGTAAAATGTTAGTAGTATTAAGACTTAACATTTATTGAGTATTATATATGCCAGGCCATGTATAAGTGCCTTACATGCACTATCTCTTTTAATCTACAGAAAACCCAGTGAGTGGGAGTGGTGTTATTTACTCCATTCCACAGATGATGAAAACTGAGGTATGGGGGACTACTACGTAACTTGTCTGAGGTCACATAGCAGGAAACTAAAACTTGTTGACGCTATACTATAGAATTTACAGTATAGATATTTACAGATTTTATTGGATTTTCAGCCTCACCTTTAAAAATATCATAAAAGAAGAAATGATGTGAGCCCCTACTTGTTAACTATTCCTTAGATGGGTTCAACTCAGTTTACTGGCCCTAGCTAAAACAACCTTGGTTTTCCCATTTGTTCAGTGGAAAAGAACTTGCTTATTTGTCAAAAATTTTGTGCTTATTTAAGAGAGAACTTGTTCATTTCATCATCCTTTTTCTAATCTTTGGCAACTAACATGACCTGGAAAGGTAGCTAACAATGAATAAACGAACTTGGTTAAAGGGAATGCCTCATCTCACATTTATACTAATACAGCCGGTGGGAGAGAGAGAAATGTCTTTTTTCCCACACATGCTGCAAGGGACCTGTTGTTCCAACTAGTAGAAGGAAGTTTTTGCCTCTGTTCTCTGCTCTGATAAAATGAAGTACAGCCGTTCCAAACTAACCGGTAAGGTACAACCCTTCTGAAAGAAATGGCCTGTCCGAGCACTAACATTTCAGAATTTCAAAGTTAAAAATTCACTGCAGGAATTTATAGCCTAAATTTACTGAATGCCCTTCAAGCCAGCCTATTTAATCAAAGTTAACTGGTGAAAATTATGAAGGCTCTTAATTGAGCTCTCCTATGGTGGGCTTTCAAAACAGCAATGCAAGCACTACAGAAAATAACAAAATGAATAAACTACACTTTTCTCTAGTTCCATTTTCAAATATGACGTCTGGAATGAAGAGTTTAGATCTCTAGGTGGTGATCTTCATGCATAGTATAGTGTTTGTCCTGAATTTCATTGCTTTGAAAAAAGATATGAAAAGTCTTGATTTAGTTGGCATTTAATGTGATTTTTATATAACTTCTGTGATATAATCAGTCGCACTGGGAATCAGCAGGGAAACTTAAAGAGCAGTAAAACCTTCAGCTATTGTTCTTTCTGTGCTCTGATTGGCTTGCTGGGTATACAAAGCTGAAAAAATCCCAGTTCACATACACCTACTCTATTTGTAGGCACCCATAATGATTGAGTGTGGTCCAGCACCATCCCCTCTCCCAGACAGCCAGCCAGTCAAAATGCGGGGAAGACAATAGGTATGTTGGAACAGCAACAAAGAATGTGTTGCTGTAAATCACATTCCATTTCTGCATAGCTGGGAATAGTAATGCACAAGCCAAAGGCAGGTATATTAATGTCTCCCACTATCCATAAATGAAAAATCATGCACAACAACACATTCTTGATTGTTATTCCAAGATAGCTTTTTTAGCATGAGATTTCTTGCTTTATTTTTTAAAAAAGCAAAACGCATATTTTACTATTGTTTAAAAGCATTTCTCCCCCTTTCAGTTGGGTCCATAAACATTTCTTTCCAGCAGATAAAAACACATTGTCTTTCCTACACACTGATTGACTAGCGATGTGTTTAGAACTCAGAGATATTAAATTTCTGGAGCCCTTAATGATCTCAGAAAGAAGGTATCATATAAATGACCAGGGACTTCCCTACACCTAGTCAATTTGAATTTGGAAAATTATTAGAACTGTGTGGAAACATAAAATGAAATGCACTAGCAACACATTGCATTTACATGTTTTAAATATGTTTAACCATGCATTTAATTTAGATTTAATGAAATAGTTATTATATGCAACCAAAACATCAGTGTTATTAAAAACAAATTTATGGAGGATTAACAGCTGTGTTATATGTCTATACCTACCTATGCCAGAGTCCTTCATTCTCAATAATGTGTTTTTAATCATTAACTTCTACTTATTAAATGCACAATAATTGTTTGAGTAATTCTACTGAGTGAGATTGATTAGGGTGCTCCTTAGAGTTTGGATAAATATCTATTGATAATTATATTGTATGAAATTGGCTCTGGAATCTATGCTATACCAACACTTTGCATATTTATTCCATTTTTTAAAGATTTATCATCAGTTGGTATGAGGCTAATAGAACCACAATGTGGACTAAGCTGCCTATCTATTAGATGTATTTGCCATTAGTATCGACAATCAGAAAAGATATCAACATTTAACAAATGTTAAGATATTTTTTTCAGTGAGTTTCTTGTTCTTTCTCTTCATTTTTTAGTACAAAGAGTAATTGGAAAAGGCTACAGTGGAGAAAAAAACAATGAAGAACAAATTGCTGTATGTGAAGTTTCGTATTTGAATAGCTGGGGAGATTAATTCACTTGACTGCAACTGGTTCATTACTACCCCCAGCTACCCCAAAATGAAATATCACGTATGGTACCATCTTTGCCCCATAGGTCATAATATTATAGTGATCACAGCAAGGCTGGGCTTGATTATGGAAAATGAGACCCCAGCCAATGTTCTCAAACACCCCCTGCCTGCCAAGGAGCTATCTGGGTGCTGTAATTGTGTTTACCCATTACCATGCCTTTATTTCATTACTTTGGACTTGTGGGATGCTATAAAAAAGAGACAGAATTTTGAAAACTCTTACCAATGAGTGCTGTGTTTAGGGAGGCCTTCCTCCTGCATTCTTGGAGCAAATCATTTATTCCTGCCTTCCTTCACCTACAGTCTATGGCATACTCTCAAAGCCCTCACCAATGGAAGAGGCAGAGAAAGCAAATAAGGAAATGAATAGTCTTCTACCTAAAACTGGAAACACTGTTCTTCCAGGCACCACAGACCTTTGTTGCTTCATCTGTCTTGAGACGGATGAAGAACAAATCTGTAGGCCTGAGATCTTTGCCTCAGTCATTCTGTTCCATCTGTTATCTCAGAGGCTTCTTTTTAAGACATGGTAGTCATCCTACCTTCAACTCATCACTCACTTATAGTAATAATAATTATTACCATTGGTTGGATACTTAATGTTTGCCAGGTACTGACATAATCTCATTTAATCTCCATATCAAACAGTGAGTTAGGTAGTGATAAGTCTTAACACTTATTGAGCAATTTTTATGTACCAGGCATGGTTCAGAGAATTTTATTTTGATTCATGTACACCTACCAACTGTCTTGGGTACTATTATCAACCTCAGTTTAAAGATGAGGAAACTAAAGCCCAGAATGGTTCCATGACTTTTCCAAGATCACCAAGTAAGTACTTAGAAGAGCCAGGCTTTCTGGCTCCTGAGACTATATATTGCCATACCAAGAATTGTTATTCTTATGTTAAAGTGAGAAACAAAGGCTCAGAGAGTCTGGAACGCACAGTGATTTTGATGGGGTGAAAGCTGGAATTCAAACCCAAGTATACCTGATTCCAAATTCAGGGCATCTAACCCACCAAGTATAGTATAGCATGCATACAATACTTCTTCCATTCTTCAGTTATATGGGTCATTATCCATTTGAATTTATCTGCTTGTATATCCATCTCCCTTGAGGCCTAAGATTATATCTGTATCTCCAGCAACCTGCACATAATTGGTGCCTGACTCTTAGTAGTTGCTCAATAAACTTTAATGGAACTGACAAGTCGAGGCCTTTCGTGATGCCCCTCCGATATAGGCAGAGTTAGTTGCTCCCCCTACATATACACTCTGTTCTGTTCTCACTGGCTCACTTTCATTGCTTTGTCACCTTCATTCTACACTATACTGTAATTATCTGTGAAAGTAGTATAATCTCACCCACTAGATGAGGTGTTCCTCTAGGGCAGAAAAAGTGGCTTATTCATCTTAGTTTCCTTACTGACCAGCACTGGGCCTGGCATATACCAGGCATTTGTGGGAGAACTGCAAGTTTTTTTTTATCCCAATTTCCTTCTTTTTCCTGTACACAGAATTCTACATTTCCCACTCTCACTTGGAATTAGGTACAGCATCTGACTGAGTTGTAGCCAGTGGGATGTGAGCAGAAATGACATGTGCCATTTCTAGACCAAGATTTTTAATAAATGTGTTATGTTTCCCTCCTTACACTCTTTTTCTCTTCTACCAGTTGGATGCAGATAACAATACTGGTCAAAAGGAGAGTGAAGCTACAAAATGAAAGCCTGGGTCCCTGAATTACTACATGGAAGGGAGCTGCCTGCTGACCAGGAATACAATGGACTATAACAAATGAGAAATAAATTTATATTCTGTTTGAGTTATTTAGGTCTATCTATTACAGTAGCTAGTATTATCTTAAGTAATTGTTACCATTGGTAACAAATGGTACAGCATTTAATCGGTGAGTGAATAATACTATTCCTCAACATCAGCAGAATATTTTCAGTTTGGAGAAGGCAGTCCTATCTCTTTAAAAGTGAAACCTATAGCTTTCCCTACTCCATTACTTCAGGAGCACAACATCATCATTAAACCAGGGTCTATTTGTGCTGCCTAAACTAATGCATGACAAGAATCAACTTTACGTTCCCTTAGAAAAAATTTAGTTTCTAACAGTGGGTGGTTTGTCCAATGTACTACAATTAATTGGAGGGAGAGCCTAGCCCAGGCCTCCTTACTCCCAAGTTATACCAATAAGATAGCAAACAGCTGATTGTTAAATGTTTTTTTTTTTAAAAAAAAAGAAACCTAAAATGACTTTCACTTTGGGGCTAATTTTTATTTGCCTCTTATGTGAACACAGACTCAGGTCAAACCTCATTTGACTGATGCTACTATCCTTGGATCCACTTTTTAGAACGTTTTGGCATACAGAGCAAAAGTACAATGTTATATCCCAAGAACGGTGCTTTTCCAGACTTCATCTGTAATTAGAATATGTTGTTCATATGTGATTCTACACAGTAACCTCATTTTAAAATAATTTTATATTTATGCAAAATAAATGTGTCCTAATCATAGAAACTTTATAAAGTAAAAATGAGCAAAAAAAGAAAATTAAAGTCGCTCAAATATATATGATATATTTTACCAAAGCAGAGTCATTAAATATTCTGCTCCAACATAACTTTTAATAACTACATAGTATTATGTCATATGAATATATCAAGATTTGTTGACTGAGGCCTTACATGTATCAGCTGTCAATAAAACAGAACCACAGTCTAGAGTCAGGGTGATCAAAGCAGTAAAAATGGCAATTTTGTTCGTTCATTGATGCCTTTATTTAACAGACTTTTCTGGGGTGCTCTCTCTGTGCCAGCCATTGTGCCAGGTGCTGGAAAGTCCACAGTGAAGGAGATTAACAAAGCTCCTCCCTGTTGGGGTAGCTATGGTACAGGCGAGAGTCACCAGGCTGCAACGAAATGCTGTTGCCCTACTCCACCTTTCTCATCCCTCTTTCAACACAGCTAACATTCCACTGGGAATGGAGGAGAGGTCAAGAGAAAGAAGGGCTATTTTTTATTTTTGTTCAATGATCACACATTTTTCTAGAGTAGTTTAAGCCCAAGAAACAATAGAAACATGTCTTAGTTTGCATTAATTGTTTACAATTTTTCCTCCTGTCACTGCCCTCTCCCTGGCTTCCCTGTGGCATAAGTATATTCCCTACTCTATTCATTGACTTTAGCTTGGTCATATGACCTGCTTTGAACAATAGAATGTGGGTAGAAGTGGCTCTGTTCAAGTTCCAAGCAGAGATTGAAGCAGCATTGCGTATCTCTCCCATTTCTTAATGAATATTCTCTCTTGTGCCACTGTCCTACGCCACTGGAAAAGTGCCTTCAACAGGAGGCTGTTACTCCTTCAGCCTGAGTCCCAAACTGAGGACACATGGAGCTACTTGAACCTAACCTGTAACTTAAGGCAGAGCTTCCCCAGGGAGCCATAGTCCTCTAGGCAAGAAATAAATGTTTGCTATTATCAGCCACTGACATTTGGGGATTGTTTGTTATACCACATTATAATAGCTGTGGCTGACTAAGCCAGAACAGTACAAAATAAAGTATTCAAGTGTGAAGGTTTAACTGAGATGTCATGTCCTCTAGGAAGTGTTTCAGGACATTTCTTTATCATCTTTTTGCCTCACCAGTCAAAATCAACCTGTCCTATGTGCTTCCTTAGTATTTTGCTTGTCCTTCTGTTATAGCTGACATTTACCACAGCCTGCCTTTTATACATTTAGTTGTGTATGTCTGTAATTCCTTTTGGAATATAAGCTATTAGTTGTTGTTATTTTTTTTTTTTTTTTTTGAGGGCAGGCAGCAGAGTACTCTTCATGAAGAGTGTCTTTATACTATCTACTTCCTAGCATGAGTAGCTGCTCAAAACTACCTAATGAATGAATGAGTTGGAAGGTCTTTAGGAGTGCTGGTGGAATAGAACTGAATAATGGCATGCTATCCCAACTCTTGAGATGTACCATGCTGTACAAATACAAGTACGGAAATTGAATCCTAATTTTGGTAGGTGCAGGAAAATAATCAGACATTTAAACCAGGACAAATTATATAGGAGATGGCATCCTATCCTAGAAAGAGAATACACCAATAGTCAAAAGACCCAAATTTCAGTTCTGATTTAAATACTAGGTAGCTGTGTTACCTTGGGCCTCATTTTTCTACAGCAGTGGAAACAATGATTTTATTCTCAAGGTCGTTATAAAGATCTAGAAAAATATACATGACAGAAAAATATCAGGCCCTCCCAAGTCCTTATTAAGCCTACCAAATCAGCTTGATATCTTTTTTTTTTACAGGAAGAGAGCCTCCAGGAATCCAAAAGATGAATCATTAAATGACCACACAAGCTCACATTGAACCATTGTAGGTGTTGTTCACTTATAATAATCATTATTCTGTGGTGACTTTTGATGGGTGCCTATTTTTCATCTGGAAAAACAAAACTAAAATTTTAAATGTTTTATCGCCAGGGACTATATTAAAGTTGAGATTCTTTTAAACTTATTTTATCTGCCAGGCAAAGTTAATTCCTCCTCTCAGTTCCTACGGGACTTCATTTACACCTTCTTACAACTAAATTGTTTACATTTCTGTATCCCACACCAGTTGTGAGCTCCTGAGGGCTGGGCACACATGTGAAGTTTCCACACTATGCTAAAACAGGAAAGCATATAGTACATTACAGAAGGACTTCAACAAAGCAATTAACATTTTTAAGTGTTAGAACTCAAAGGAAATCTCAAAATTTCTGCAAAAGTGTATATTCAATAATACCTCATTGATCAATGATGCCAATTAATTGAGAGACTATTGTACCTTTCACATATTCTGTGCAAGAAATTTTTATGTAGCTGGCATATTTTTAAGTGTATTTCATTCTCCTTATTTGCTTTTATAGAGAAAATCATGCATGATGTTTCATTTTCTTCCTCGCTCCAGGTCTTGATGATGCATTTGAGTCACAGAACAGACAGGAAAGAATACAGATTTTGGAGTCTGACCTCTCATGTTCAAATCCTTACTTTGTCTTTTATGGGCCTTGTGATCCTGGATATAATTCTTGACTTTTTTTGAACTTCAGTTTTTGTATTAATAAAACAGGGATTGCATTATCTCCCTTGATAATTTAGAAAACACTTAGCACTATTCTTCACACATGATAGGTGCTCAACAAAACAAAGTTATTATTAGTTATTATCATTGTATATTGATGTTGGTCAATGGTGCTCTCAGAAGATACTTTTATAGAACTTTTTCCCCCTAAATGATATGGTCTCATATTACTGTACTTTAGTCCTTATTTCTAGTTTTATAGTTTTTTCCGTGTATTCCCTCACTGTTAGGCTACCAGTTGTCAATTCTAATAGTCATCAATAAGAAATGACAGCTGCCTCTTCTTCTTGTCAGGCTGCTACCAACTAACTTTCTGCTTCAAATCTGCTTGGAATTATATGTCAAATGGAATAAATAATACTGAGTGGAGCCTAAAGATGTCTTCCATGGGGTAAGTGAATGACATTTAGTGCATGGGCTTCGTTACAGCTACTTTGAGACTCAGTCTTTTTTTCTCTGTATCACAGTTTGTGTCTGTGTTTCTGAAGGCTAATCCTGACAAATGATGTTCTTTCTTAGAAAAGAAAACAGTCTGGGAGATGCATCTCTAGATCACATACTATAGATTCTGCACCTTTAAAAAAGTTATTACTGTTGTTGTTGTTATTGTTGTTGTTATTTTGAAATCATTCAGCTCAGTGGCATATGCAATGGAAAGAGCACTAGATTGTGAGTCTAAGGTTTAGGTTCTAGCCTTAGCTTTATTAAATGACTTCAAGAAATTGACTTACTCTCTCTGGGTCTCAGTTCCTTAATATAAAAGTAAAAGGATTTGATGAGATGATCTGTGGGCTGCTACATTCTATGAATCTGCATCAAGGCACAAGACGACTGCTTGGTGATAGCTGCAGTATGTCTGCGAATAGAACTTCACCTTATGGCTTTGGCCTTCGCGGCTTGCTCCAACTTGAGTATGTCGTTTGATAGCCAAATTCTTAAAACCATCTCTGGTCTTTTTACTATTTCTTTTTATAATGATTTTGTCCTTAATTTGGACTTATTTCAAGGAGAAAGATGTTAACTACTTGAAAATGATGGGATGTTTTAATCTGGGCTGGAAAGCCTGTTCCTTGAGAATGGCTTAATTAACATTTCCAGGTTCATAACATTTTCATTTATTCATCTTTTTGTTTTTAAATGGTTTTTTAAGTTTTCCAGAGACAGCGATCTCACATTCCTAATGGATTGTAAGAGAGAGAGTGGGTCTGCTGGGATCCGCATTCTTATTAGCTTTAAGATTCACATTAGGAACAAAAAGGGAGCTTAAGCAGAATAGGTCCACTGTGCTAATAAAAAAAGAAACAGAACTTTAGTTCAACACAAGATAATGTGGCAAGACTGCCAAGCAAAAAGCAGATCGAAGGAAGGGCCTCCCAGTGACCTTGGAACAGGACAAATATTTTTCTTCCCTGCACTCATACTCCACCAGGGGAAGCCATGTCTTACATGTCAGTAATGAGTAGGTGGGGCAAACTTATCAGGGTGCTGTAACAATGCCAAGACTGTTTCTGTGAAGCGGGACAGTGAGGTACTGAATGAGAATGCAAAACCTAAAACACACAGCTGGGTGATCTTAGGTGAGTTGAGGGATAGTTAGCCTCCAGATATTGGGATAAGAAGGAAGTACATCTAGCACTGTGTTCTGCATGTAGTGGGAGCCCCAAATACAAATTAAATTCAGTTCACTGAAAAAGTACTGGACCAAGAGTCAGGAGGCCTGACTTCAAACCTGAGCTATCACCAACCAGTGGTATGTTCTTGGACACAGTATTTCATATTTTGAGTTCTGTTTCTACTTCTGAAAAATGGGACTATCCATACTAGCATACTTTGTGACATGGTTGTAATGACCAATGCATTAGCCAAACATAAAAGTTCTCAATTTTAATATGGTCAGCTAACAGTAGTGCCTTGTTTCCTGCTTCCCTTTAAGCTATGATTGTGACAGCTGCCAAGCTTCAAAAAGCATGTCTATTAATAACAAAACACTACACATTGCTCTGTCCATTTGGGGGAAAACAGCTTGAATCTGTCTTTGCCCTAGCCTTCAGCATTTCTGTAAGGAATTAGAAGGGGTTGGAACTATTACGCCAAGTATCTTGTGGGCTTGAGAGTTGGTGTCTGTGAAGTCCTTTCCTTGAGTCACCCTCTCTGAGACTGACAATCAGAGAGGGAAGCTCCCCAGGAATGCTACTATGGCATGGTTGCTTCTTGGGCCATAAAGAAAGAAAGTATTGTGTGTCAGTATTAGTCCTTCATGGAAATTTAACGCATGTCTTTACTCTCCAGAAACTAAGCCAATTTTATTTTGTAAGGATAGAGAACGTCTTCAGAGAGCAGGAGGTATATTGAAAGTCACAAGCCAAACATGCAAGAACTCCAATTATCTATAGGCACTAGATAATTAAAATGCTTTTTTATCTATGAGCTTTAATGCCTGATGGATTTTCTTTGTAGGGGAATTCAAGGGTTAAGCCATCCCAACATGCCTCACTCCCAATTTATAAAATGGAAAATCTTCCATAAATCAAAAGTTACAAACAGACTTTGTAATGTCATAACTCTTGCGACGGCTCTCACCTTGATTGATTCCTATACATACATTCTGCCTGATTACCATAATGTGCTCTTGTGGGACAATTGGCACTGGATGGGAAGAAAGAAGCAGGCAGGGAAGTAAATAACAAATGGACCTGGCTCCTCCTCATCGAGAGTGATTTCACTCCAATGTTCCATCATATCAACTGGGAAAGAGAGTCGTAGGGTTTAGGCAATCAATTACAGATATGTGTAGAGGCAGACACAATCATTTCACTGATTGTCACCGGTCTCGAGCAGTGACACTGAAAAGTGATCCGTCACTCGATTTTCTCTGACACCCTGAGAAAGATGGCAGACACTTGTAGACTAACAGGCCCCTGGATTGGTTAGCTTATAAGATTGAAAAATCGCTGTGTTTCAAACTTATCCAAACCTTTAAATACCTCTGTTGCTAAGATTTCATATCTTTCTGGCAAACATTTAGAAAGATTACCAATAGGCTAATGACGTCATGCCGGAGTGGAATGTACTGTCTCTTGTTACTGCAACAGATGTCGTCACTGTGTTTGCTATAGGGCATTGGAAGGGTGATGAGAAGGAAGGAAACATGGACTTTCTTCCCACATGAGAAACATGGCAGCCACCTCAGTAAATGTGCCCCATGGGACACATTTCCAGAGCCTTCAGTCCATCAGGTTTACTGCCACTGGATGCCTGGACTTAGTCCTTTCCCATCCAGTATGATTTTCCTGAGTCATCCACCCTCTACTAGTGAGGATTCCACTTGTCTGCATTTCAGTGATGAGCAATCTTTTTTCCATAAGAGTCAATTCATGAAAAATTTAACTCTATACAGCCTACATCTTTTTTTTCCACTCAAAATAAAAATAGCTCTATGGATTAAAAAAAAGAATATTCTTAATGACATTTAAATAACAGAATGTTATTGAGAAAATCGACACTCCTTTGAACACTTAAAATAATAATACATGGGTATATTTGAGAAGTAGCAACCTAGAGTTAGTTATTTAATTTTTTCCTTCTGAACTTAGACTGCAGACCACTTCTTAAAACCAGGTGGGCTCCACGTGGGGTCTCCAGGGTGAGGGATGATATATGGGACTTCTTCCTAAGGAGAAGCCACATCCCATCTCCCAGCTGCAGCCTGAACCAACAGTACTGAGAGGGGCTGGCTGCTTGAAGGTAAAAGTCAGCTGAGGCAATCCTATGCACAAAATTTCAAACTGCAAAGTCTTCCGGAAAGGATGCCTGCAGATTCCATCAGCATCTTCACCGACAATAACTTGGTCCATTTCCGCCATTTCCTCTGGCACCCAGAGACTTTACCAGCCGCACAAGCACTATCCCTTCCATCAGCATATTTTCTTTTGGCACTAGAGGATCTAAAATGAACCCAGCACAGTCTCAGACTTCTCCGTGTAAATCATCAAGAAATATGACGACCTTCTGCAGAAATGATGTTCTGCATTTCAAAGTTCATTCACTTCTAAACTAAATCAGTGGCAGCAGTCTAGTGCTCTGCTGGGTTCTTCAAGCCACTTGACCCCAAGCCCCCTTAAATCCTTTTGCTCACACTGGCAACCCCCTTGTAAACTGCCCTCAGCGGTTAAAGAAGGTCCCCCACACTTACTGCCTGTTCACAGTAGTCCACTTTCCACTTCTAGAGAAAAGCCAGAGAGCAGGTACCCGGTAATGATTAAAAATAATTACTAATGCTCTTTACTTCTCAAAGAGCGTTCATGTCTGCCACTTCATTTTACCCCCGAGAAAACTGCCCCTGGAAGCAGCTGGGCATGCTGAGGACAGGGGAACAGAAATAGTAATGGATTTGCTTGAGGTCATATAGCATGTTAGCCACAGTCACAACTAGATTTTTGGACTTGCACTGTGCTTATCTTGCCCCCTAGAAATAAGAGAAATAGCAAAAATAATATTTGTAGTAACAGTAATTGTCATGATCCCTGAGCACTTACTGAGTGCCAGGCCACAGGCTTTGCCCCCTCGTCCTCACCATCATATTTGACACTCCCGACCCTCTTCAAGGGCCTCCTGCTAAACTGATAAAGCCCTTAGAAACTCTCCTTGTGCTGTGCAATTCCAGCACGGAGACCTCAGGGAAGGTTCTGGTACTGCCAGTGGGTGGCCCTCAGAGTGAAAAACTTAGGTCAAAATCTGGGCATCACCAAAGAATTCAGAGTAGCTGCAGAAAGCCTTAGAAGAAAATCTTTAAATGAGTACAGAACTCTCATAAAATGCTATGGGCCTGGAAAATGATTTCATAAGTTATTTTGATGGCAAAAATGTATGAAACAGAATTGACTAATTCATAAATAACTTCAGAATCTCATCTATTATTTCTCACATCATAACTTACAATGGAATAATTGTTTCTAATTCTGCTGAGTATTTTCTCATGCTTTTCGGTCCCCTTGGTAAATCTTATTAGTTGGGTAACTCCTAAGACATTTCTAGCTTGCCTCTATTATGATGAGAACAAGTAAATATTAATAGCAATTTGTTTTTAGTACAACGCGGCATTAATTTCACCACTGGGACCTCCTTTTTTTTTTTCTTTTTAATTTCTCATCTCAGGGAAAATTGGCCGAGTTTCCCCAAAGAAGGGCTCACAGAAACAACAACAACAACAAAAAGAAAACCCAGTGTCCTGTGATCTTATACAAATCGCGACTTACATTTTATTTACTATGTACATTACTGCAAACCAATATGAACCATAACTCCATTTAGATAATAATAATCAAATTATCCAACCTAGGATAGCATGTTTTATAGATTTTGGTTTAAATTTAATATAAAAATGCAGTAGTCCTTGTTTGGAAGAGTTTATTAAGGGTTAGCAAAGAAAAAGCTTTTTCAATAGTCTATAACTCTCTAATGGCCTTTTTCAAATAAAATGGGAAAGAATTTGAAAAGAAACCTATATCAGTGAGCTGCAATTGTAACATTACAGTACAGGTCTATAAATCTTGACATGCTCAGAAGATTGCCTAAACCAGCAATACGATCTGTCCAAACCTCATTGTCTCCACGACCAGCCAGCCTCATTTTAAGAAATGTATGTGGTCTTCAACCTAATTTTATCACCTTCATTTGTAAACTAGTCAATCAATCAAAGCATCCTGGGAGTCTAAATAGAAAAAGGAGTGCATTTTCATGCATTCTGGGCGACACAGTCAAAAATTAATCTCCACTTGATCAGACATTTCTTGCCCTCATCTCAATAGACCATCATTAGGGTCAGCAATGTATATTAAAAATAGAGTTACCGCAAACAGTTCACCAGCTGGAGTTTGCAGGCTGCCTGCCCTTTCCTCAGAAAGCTTCCTCCTCCATGTAAGCCTGAATATGTTCACTAGATTCATCCGGCAGGAAGCAGGCTGGAAAGTAAGTTAGGAAAGACAATGCCTGCAGCCCTCAAACAAAACACGTATGCTTCCCGAGAGCCCGGATAATGGAAACACTCCAAAAGAGACTTACAGAGAAAATACTTCCTAAATATACATTTATAAGGATCAGGCCAGGATAGAAGGGTGTTTCCTACACACCGGGGGTGAGGGTAGGAGTCTGCCCCAAGGCAGAACTGATAAATATGGAAAGGCAAGAAAGGAGCCAAAGCTACAGATAAAAAAAAAAAAGATTTAGAATTGTTTTTTTCTCCTCCCCAGCCTCTCCATCCTTCCACAGTTCTGCTCTTCAGGCACACACCTTTATTTGGGTAGAGGCCACAGTGATAGTCCTTTCCAAGGCAGTGACCTTGATGGGTATCTCCTTGTATCTCCGAGTGCTTAGGAAAAAATAGACATATCTCTCCCTCAATACACATATATTGAAGGAAGGAAGGAAGGAAGTTAGTTCGTTGATGTCAACTTCATTTTCAAGCCATTAACCTCAGAACCATCTTGGACATCTCTCTTTTTCTCACACCCACATTATATGCATCAGGAAATCCACCTGGCTTTACCTTCAAAATATAACCAGAACCTGACCAGTTCTCAACACCTCCATTGCTACCATGCTGTTTTAAGCCACCATCATCTCTTGCCTGTCTTGTAATAAATGGCACATACTAGGTCTTCCTGAGTCTACCTTTCCTCCTATTCTCAACACAGAAGCCAAGAGTGATCCTTTTAAAATATAAGTCAAATTATTCCACTGTTCTGCTCAAACTCTTCAGTGGCACCATTGCATTGAGAGTAAGAATCAACATCCTTAAAATGGGCTACTTAACTTACAGCTACAAAATAATGCTTATTACTCAAGTATCTGGACTCAAGATTTCCCTATAATTGCCTCAGTTTGTGAGCCTGACAAAATTCCATTCCCATGTCATTGATAACATAGCTGTGATAATGATTAATCATTCCATTTGTTGGCCTTTTTCTGTGTGCCAGGCATTGAGTTAAGTATTTTACCAACCTCTTATCTCATGCTACTAACCTCTCTATAAATGGAAAACATTTGGGACTTAATGGAAGTCAGGACTTTCTGCAAGCATAGGTGTGGCAGGTGTAAATTTCTACTTATATCAGCTATAAAGAAAGTGGTGGGATGTATTACAGAAAGAACAAAATTCTTATGTTCAAATCCTATCTCCACCAACTTGGAGATGGAATAATCTCAGGAAAGTCATTTAACCTCCCGGTTAAATATTCTTTTAAAGGCTTAAGAAGCCTACTACAATGCCCAACACAGCTCTTGATACTCGATAAATGGTCCTTTCCTTTTTCTTTGTTTTCCAGCCCTAAGCAAAATTGAGAAGTGAGCTGAGTTAGTGTTTGGCAAGACTCCCTCGAATGTATTTACAAAGCGGCTTTCCACCAGGACAACCAAGGATCAGTTTATTTTAAAGAAATTAGGGACAATTTGCACTTTAAAAGGTGGGAGGTAATGCTTCTATCAAGGAATGGGTACCTCATCAGTACGGACAGAAGGTCTTCTCAAGGCCCTCAAATTCATCCCATGTAAGCCACTGCCAATGTTCTGTTTGGGGTCTACACGGTAATGCTGGCCTGCCTGCATGCTCCTCCTGCAGAGCTTTCTAGTTCTCCCAGAGGGGAGACCCTCACTCAATGACTAGTACACCACCGACCTGTGCTGGCTATGTCATTAGAACTCGAAATTTCCTATTGATCTCTAGCTTCATAGCCGCTGGTTCCACAAAGATCAAGAAAGCATTGATGTAGGTCTAGGGATCACCTCCCAAATCCTTTTCATTCACTCATTCACAGCTTCATTTACCAAAACTATGTGCTAGGTTCTTCAGATACAAAATTAATAAGATCAAGTCCTTGACTTTAGGAAGCTATCTGTCTAGAGCCGGGTTCTCTGAGAGTGTTGTATGTACCTCCGGTGGTAATCAGATAATTTTAGATAGCACAGCAATTGATTTTTAAAAATTCAAAACTGTTTATTTTAATACATATTAGAAAAAATGTATAACTTTTCACACTCATGATTGCTGGAATATTATTGCTTAGGGCTAGTAAACAAAAAAATGAGTTGAATCAAAGAAAGATATTAAGAAAATAAGATATTAATGATAGATTAATATGGCAGAAATTATATGAGAAATACTAGTGTAATGTAAGAGATACATGAACATCCAGAATTCAAAGTGGTGTATGCTGGGTCATAGGCTGTACTCAGGGTAAACAAGTCAGATGGTAAGGAGGGGAGAGAGGCAGATGGAGATGGAAAGTTCAGGTAGACCAGCTTCTCCAGGAGCTACACTTTGAAAGAAGAGGATGATTTTTCCAGGTAAAAATGAAAGGAAATCTTACTCCAGTTAAATGGGTGACCAGGCTAAGACACTTTAAGACAGTAAATGGTTTATCCAATGTCAAACAGCCAGTAAAGGTATTTGAACCCAGGACTGGCACATTCTCGAGTGGTATGGAGTAGTGGTAGAAGCATGGGCTTTGAAGTTGAAATGAATAAAAGAGGGGGAGGGTCCAAGTTTCAGGTCCACCATTTATTACCTGGAAGACTTAGGACAAGTTACTTAGTTTCCTTGGATTTGAAACAGGAATAATCATAGTACATTGCATGAGTATTCCACGTGATAACGTATCTATAGAGTATTAGCATCATGCATCACATAATAGGTGTTCAATAAATGGCAAGGATCATTCTTATTACTATTAGGTACTTACTTATTCTACAGCATCCTATCACCTCCAGAGTGAATTATTTTGTCTGATGCCTAGCACACCAAAAGGTACAACAAATATTGGTTGATTTGTTAAATTAATAAGAGAATGAATGAATACTCATCTATTTACACAATAAATTAACCAGATAGTGCAAATATTCCCCTTCCCTTTGTAATTTTTGAGAATACAAAAGATAGGAAATCAATATTTGCCAGGGGTTTGGGAGTTGTGGTGGTGGGAGGACTGAATAGGCATAGTACAGGGCATTTTTAGGGCAATGAAAGATTCTTACAGTACAGGACATACCACATTTGTCAAAACCCATAGAACATGTGAGACAAAAAGCAAACCTTAATGTAAGCTCTGGACTTTAGTTAATGTATCAATATTGGTTCATCCATTGTAACAAATATGCCACATTAATGGAAAATGTTAATAATAAGAGAAACTTGGAAGGTGGGTACATGTGAATTCTACTTTCAGCACTTTTCTGCAAACCTAAGCTGTTCTGAAAAACAAAGTGTGTTAAAATAAACAAACAAGTAACAAACAAACAAGAGCTCTCTAAGGATCAGGAGTCAAACTAGAAGACAATACTTGGATGCCACTGAGGCCTGGAGAGGAAATCTGGGTGCAGGATGGCTCAGAAACGAAAGAGGAGAGTTCATCCTCCTCTGTGGTCTTTAATAGAAACCTGCCCACGAATAAGAGAGGCAACAAAAAATGTGTGCACACACCCGAGAGATGAGCCAAGAGTACTGTGCTTAATGTATTGGAGAAATTACTCAAGGGTGAGCTACCCTCATGTGAAGATTATACTGCCATTACACCACAGTCAGCAAGACCTTGTGATGGAGCCTTTCCTACAGGTGCAGTCACAGATGGACCCCCTGGAGTGAGTGGTTCCAAGGCAATGGGGGCCCAACTCAGAGCAAAGTCCACCTCTCTGTACTACAAGGCTCCCCTCTTTTGAAATGGAAGCTCCTTAAAGGTGAGCAGTGCACTGCTTTCCTATCAGATGTGTTCGAAGACCTCAGTGGGGTTGGATTATCACACATAATCTCATAACCAGGACTAAGCATGTTGGCATCTTGCCAGGGATGTCATTTGTTTAGATATATTGGCACCTTTTCTTTCTCTCTCTGTAACTTTTAGGATACTCATTGACACATTCATCGTTTTCTTCCACTTTTTTCTTTTTAATTAAGGTATACTTTCATATAGTGAAAAGCATATATCTTAATTGCACAGTTGGTCAGTTTTGACAACTGCATATACTTATGTGACCTATACCCCTGTGAAAATAAGAACATTTCCATCACTCCAGAAAGTTTCCTGTGTCCCCATCCCAATCAATCCTTCTTCTACTCCTGAAACAACCATGATTCTGATTTCTCTCAGCGTGTATTAGGTTTGCCTTCTCAACTTTGTGTGCACACCAGGAAAACTCCTATTCCTCCTTCAGAACCCAGCCAGATATTACCACCAGAATTTATTACTTCCCTCTCTGGGTCCCCTCAGCAATTTGAGTATTTTTCTTATATGTCTCTCTCCTCTATTAGACAATGCACTTGTGAGGAATCATATCATCGTATAATATTCATCTTTTATAACTAGCGCTCATAATACGGTCAATATCGAATAGATGTTCTTTGAATGAATGAATGATGGATAATATCTGCCAAAAGAACACCTTTCTTTGTTTTCATCTTGGTTAAATCCCTAATTTCCATATTGTTTTTGTTTTGTTTTTGTATTTTTTTTATTACTATAAAACCAATACAAGCTCACACAGAAGGGTATAAAGTGAATAGTAGAAGTCTTACTCCTCAGATTAACCGCTATCGGTAATTCCTTGCGTATGCTTCCAAACATGTCTATGTATTTATTTTTTTACATAAGTATTTTCGCACCCTACATACCTTCTAGGAACTTACTTTTTTTTCACTTAAAAGTATAAAACAACAATCATAATATTTAAAACTAGCACTTATATGGTGTCTACAATGTGCCAGGTAGTCTAAATATTATATATATATATATATATATATATATATATATATATATATATACACTTGTTTATTTCTCACAATAGTCCTTTGAGGTAGATACTATTATTATCATTTTTGATATTTAATTATTCATTATTATATTTAATTATTATTTACTATTAAAGTAAATTATTATTTATTTTTGTTATTTATTATTAGTGGTAAATTATTGTTTACTATTATTATTTTACAAATGAGGAAGCTGACATAGATTAAGTAATTTGCTCAAGATCACCCATCCTGGAAATTATTTCATGTCTCTACATATGTATCTATCTTATTCTTTTTAATAGCAACATAGTATTCTCAGTTTTTAGAAATTACAAACTAGGATACAATAAATTATTTTACACATATTATGTTGCTTTCCTGTGGGAATATATCCATCCTTGCATGGAACTAGGTCAAAGTGTGTGCATTTTACATCTTGATGGTTATTACTAAATTCCCATCTAAAGAGATCACACCAATTCACATACATACACATCGCATGAGAATGCCTGTTTCCCTACACTCTCTAATTCCAATATTATTAAACTTTAAAAGTTTCACCTCTCTGATAAGTATAGCATATCTTTGTTGTTTTGATCTGAGTTTTATAAATTAGAGTGAGCCGAGTACCTTTTCCATGATCGTTTCTATGTTGTTCATGTTTTTCTTTTCCTCTTTTTTTCCTGTTGTTAGCTTTCTTATTGATTTGTGAAGGCTCTTTATATATTGAACTATTAGCCCTTTGTCATATATGATGCAAATATATTTTCCCATGTTATCATTACGTGATTTTTTTATGATACAAAGCTCTTATTTTATCGATCTATTTTTTTAAAAGACTTTTTAACAGCACCATTTGAAAATTCTATTATAAAATTCTAGCCTCCTTTCATCATACTTTCCTCTTCAGCCAGAGAACTTCTGACACTGACACCACATAACTTTTCACAGTGAGTCTATGTTGTAACGAAAACCAGCAACCAAGGGAAATTAATCACTTGGAAACAAGGCCATAGGGCTTTGTTGGATGCTTCATAAGGTGGTAACCATTGGCTGGATTTGATATCGGTTCAGTGGGTATTTCATAATGATAGATAAATTCCTTTCCCTAGCAGATGGTGTCAGGGTGGAAATTTTTGTAGTATGAGACAAGTTAAGGAAGTACATAAATAACACTTTTTTGATTCCCAATTTCTTCTGAGTTACAACATGTGGATAGTTTTAAGCAGGTGCAGCCATGTTAACACGTGGGCAGTGAGTGATTTATACTGCCAGCATCAACTCCAGACAGCAAACAAGATGAATAAAAACATTTCATCAGGGCACTGAGGGACAATCGGGATCCTTGGGCCCTCCAAAAATTTTCATGGGCCAAACTTCAGAAATTTTGATGTAGAAGACCAAGCCTCATGCTTTGCTGAGGGGTCAAGGTGTACATAGGAGTTTAAATATTGATAAGAACCTCCGTTTCCAACTCTCATTAAAAATCCCTATACAGTTTTATGTAGCACTTTGTCCCACCTGAAGGACAAAGGTTAAAGTCATAGAGAACTTCTTGGGGACATGTACCTGTGATTCAAAAGTTATCTCTTCTGGGATCTTCTTTTTTTTATCTCTTCAAGGTGGGTCCTTACTTCTATTCTACTGTTTAGAATTTTTGAAACTCTTCTCTTCTCCTCTCAGGAGATGAATGGTGTACAAAGTGAGAAGACAATAAAATACCCATTTCCCACCTGTCATGCCTCTGCATATTAAGCCTGCTCCCTTCCTTTTTTCTTACTTCCTTTCTACAAGAGTTCATTCTAGAAAGAGAAGAATGACTTTTTTTTCCCCCTAAGAAATGCTGTTATAACCTTCATCAGCAAGAATCATTAGTAAAGATTAGGAAGCAAGTTTCTCATTCCTGTTGATGAAAACACAGCAATTACAAGGCTTCTGGAAGAGAGACGGTGGAAAGACCTGAAAAGGAAGGCTATTGACCTTCTCACCCAACAGAAATATCTACTGAACCCACGTCAAGTTTCTTTTAAAAATTACTAATGTTAAATGTAATTCTGATGTACCACATCTTACCACCAAGGAGAAAAGGACATTAAAGTACATAAGCTTGATACTGCAATGACTCAAATAAAATGAAACTGAGTATTTTTTTTAAGTCATGAATCTAAGAATTTTTGTGAAATATGCTGCTTATGCAAAAAAAGAAACATAAAGGTTTGATTTATAAGAAATATCCAGTTTCATAAAAAAAGTCTTTAAACCTTTTTCTAGTTCAAGAAAAAGAAACCTTTGACCCATAAACACTAGACCCATTTGACAGATATTCCTAATTGACAATATTAAGC
This sequence comes from Pteropus medius, assembly GCF_902729225.1. Taxonomy (NCBI): domain Eukaryota; kingdom Metazoa; phylum Chordata; class Mammalia; order Chiroptera; family Pteropodidae; genus Pteropus; species Pteropus medius. The sequence goes on along the minus strand of NW_024340701.1, from coordinate 14,812,062 downwards.
TTAAAAATAAAAACATATTCTATCATATTAACTTAAAAAGTAATCATATAATTAATAGGTGAAAAACAGAGAGAAAGATTGCTGAAGATTAAGATTAAGCCCTGCAGAAGCGAATGTTCTAACTAGAAATTGGTTTAATTAATAGCACATTTTACATAATGATTACAGTGTAATTGCGCTGACTAGCAGAGTGTCATTAAATATATCCATGCTCCTTTACAACACCCTAAGGCTAAAAATAATGAGTTACATTGAAAATCACTGTGCAACAGGTTCATAAATAACATTTAAGCCTATACAAGGCGAATACTTATAAATAATAAATATTTGCCTTTTGTAATTGAAGAAAAAATGACAGCCTTCTTTTTCTACTACCATGTAGATTGCCATGTTATAATGCTGCAAAGATTTTTCCCCTTGCTTTCTCTAGAAGGTGTTGAATAATTTATTCAAATGCTAATATTCCACGTAGTCTGACTTTGAGGAACAAATATTCCTACATAAAGAATAAATGCCAAGATGCTTATTACCTCTCTTGCTTTACTTTACACCATGTATCCCCCCAAAACTGCTACCGTCTATTACACCTGTCAAATGAAGTTAGTGGCCAAATTTTCTTGCAGAGAAGAGCATTTTTCTTTATTTAAAAATTACCCCTTCTCCGCAAGTGTTCATCACGCTTGGGATTGTTACCGAGTGGCAGCTGCTCTGTGACTTCAGAAAGGAAGTCGAAGATGCTTGATAACTTCTTAATCTCTCACTTCTCTCCTGAGGATCAATAACATCTGATAACAATGAATGTGGTTTCTTATCTGTGGAGTTCACCTTGACATGGGCTCAGGTCTGCAAAAGGTCAGCGTTCATGAGCCTCATCTTCTTCATCTCTTCAGTTCCAAAATGGAGTCTTGTTCTTCCAGTGCCCTAGAGAAGGAAGGAAGCAGAGCACCCCCAGTCCAGGCAGCCTTGGAAGGGTCTCTGAAAGCTCTCCAGAGCTGGACTCCCAGCCCACAGTGTCTCTCCAAGGACCACAGGAGAGAGGGTCTCTCCAGGATGTATGGAGAATATGATTTTTGTCAAGGATGATCCTAGCCAAGAAGATGAATAGAGGTATTCCCAGCTCTTTTGGAAAGGACATGAGGAGAAAACGCCTTCTTCCTCCAGAGTTCAAACAGTCTCCCAGTAAGTGTGAAACAGGTCCAGCATTGTACCTCCTAAAAACTCAAGAATCCCGGTGCAGGCAGCCCTTCGAGGAGGTCACTATCCAGCCTCTCCTTTCATGCTTTGGATGGCAATTCCTTATGTGGTGGGAAGCATTGTTGCTTAGTAATGAAGGAAGGGCTTTGGCCAGAGCTCAGTTCAAGTACTAGGTTCACTACTTATTAGCTGTGTGACATTGGGTAAATCACTTAAGCTCTCTGAGCCTCAATTCCCTAATCCGTAAAGTGGGATGACAGTAGTCTCTACCCCTAAGATTGTTGTGAGGATTACATGAAAATTTTTTTTTAAATTTTCAAACTCTTAGCATAGTGCCTCCCAGTTAGTAATAGCTAAATATGTGGTAGTTATTATTTATCTCATGATATCATGATTAGAAATATTTTTCCATCTGCTTCTCACTTCCATCCATGGACTCTAATTCCTTTGGAGCAATGAAGGATTGGGGTTCCTGTACCCAGCCCCACCCTTTCACAATACAAATCATATCATTCCCCTGATTGAAGCCCGTCATGATGTCCCTTGGGTCTTGGGAAGCCTAAGGCCTAGAATCCTTATCCTGCATGGTCCAGCCTCTGCCTGCCTCTCTAACCTTATCTCAAGCCACTCAAGGCCTCATGCCCTGTGCTCCAGGGGGCCCAGGCCAATGCTCCCCAGCCTCTTTCTGTTCTTCAGATAGACCACGTTTCCTCTGGCCCCAGGGCCTTTGCAAATGTCTTTGCCTAGAACTTTCTTCTTTCCTCCTTCTTCTAGTTAGCTCTTCAGACCTGAGCTTAAACAAGGCTTTCTCAGAAAGTCTTATACGAACTCCCCAGATCTGATCAGAGTTCTACCTCTCACAGCTCCCTCTACTGTCTCTTCACAGTAGAGGTTTCATCACCACTTGAAATAACATATTTGTGTGATTATTTGATAAAATGATTATTTTCATTAGTAAACTGTACATTTTATGAAGGAAGGGACCATGGATGTTAGGGGCTCATAATAGACTTTGCACAGTACCTGGCATGTGGTACCCAGAGTGAATGAGAGTTCCTCGCGTATTTGAAGATACTATTTATGCTTCTCTTCCTTAGGATTTATCACATGATTAATGATCTCAGTGCCTCACCTACTCTTCCTCATGTTAACGTTTAGACCCTTCCTTCCATTCTTCCTTCCATTCTTCCTTCCTTCCTTCCTTCCTTCCTTCCTTCCTTCCTTCCTTCTTCATGATTGGGATATAATTGCTGTAGCTCCTACCATCACATGTATGTGCAAGGCAGAAAGAACAGGGAAGGGGTGTGCCACTTCTATCTTTCCCATTCATGAGGGAAAACCAAAGCCTTCTCAGTGCCTTCAGCAGACGTATGAATCCTTGACCAGACTCTCTATGATCAATGCTAGATACAAAAACACCTGGAAATGAGTATTTACTTTTTAAGATTGAGGCAGGGAAGGAAAATTGGGTACCTTTCCCACATCCTACCAGGTTAATTTTATTTCATTTGATTTTCAGCTCTCTAAGTAAAAATCATGGGCAATTTCCTCATCTTGCTACCTGGTCTATGAAAATCAACCGGATAAACAAGGAGTGGTTTTCAATCAGAAAGTTTATAGAGACAATTTTGATTATCACAATGTTTATGGAGATGCTAGTGCCATTGGTGGGCAGGGCCAAGGCTGTCAAACATACTCAAATGCACAGGGAAGCTGTGCAATGGACACCTGCCCAGCCCCAAATACCAACAGTGTCCTTGACTCCCATTCAGGGCAATCATGGAACTTACTTCACCAGAAAAAAATGAAGAAACAAAGGAAGGAGAGAAGAAAAGAAAGAAAGGAGAAAGGAAGGGAGAGAGGGAGGAAGGGAGGAAGAGAAGGATGAGGGGAGAGGGAGGGAGGAAAAAGAACACTGTATCATTAAACACTACAAATATCAGCAGACTTCTCAATGATGGGGTACAACCCTACGCATACTGCTTGCTTCTTCCTAACCCACAATTTGTATCTTGTCAGTATATACAGATAAGATTATTTAAATTGCCCTCCTAGAGAAGTAGTTAAGAAAAGGAATGGCAGTAGATCTTTACTCTTTCTGGCTTTCAAAGGGTTCCTCTTGGGGCTTTGGGACCTGATATTGTTTGCAATTTTTTTCTTTCCCCAGGGAGGTTAGGAAAAATAGAAAGGCCCAAGACAGGTACTGCTTAGTATTTAATGATGATAGGCAGAGGTGGGAAAGCACAGATCAGCTTTTTCCTCTCGGCAGAGCCTGGGCTATTAAGAGAATGAAATTTAGTGTTTGATTTGCCCATTCTCCATTCCTCATCGAGGCTTCAGTCCCAAATTGCTAAACCTCCATTCAACAGTTAAATTAAACATAACTAACTTTGTTGATATTATTTCACAGCTGAATAACTTGATATTCATACTCTTTTTGTGTTCAATAAGTACAGAGCTCAGACACATTTTTAAGTCTCAGTTGGTGATGAATTCTGCTGAACTAAACTTGTGTTTCACAGGATTCTGCTCAGCTGAGACGGGGTACGCTATTGCACTATAAAAATAAGCTTCAAGCCATAATTTTGATGGGCCCCTCACAGCAAGTAAGCATCCCTCTTCTCCTCCCTCTTCTCAGTAGGAACTCCCATTTCCCACTTGCACATCCTCACCTAAAGGAATCCTGTGCAGACAATAGTTCTCTACGCCCACGTCTCCAAGGTGCGAAGAGCACTAAACTTGGACTCCCAAGGCCTCTGTATTGCCCCCTCTCTGCCTCTTCATGGACTGGTGACTAGAAGCAAGTCATAATCTCTGATAGTGAGATTCCATGTTTGGCAGATATGGAGATAAAAACCCTGTCTTTCTACAGCACACATTTGCTGCAAGCTCAAGTTGCATGAAGTATTAAAAGCATGCTGCAAACTGTCAGGTGCTGCTATTTACATTTTTACCTATAATTGAAGTCCTAGCCTGTAAACATGACAGGAGTCACTTAATAAATATTTGAATTGCATAATAAATTTGCGTGTTTATTTATTCATCAAACATGTAGTGGGCACCTTCTATGTACCAAGCCCTGTGCTAAATACTATGGGTGTAAACAATGATATTGTGTTTTAATTTGAGAGATAAACAAATAAATAATTATAATACATTGAGATATGCACTACATAATGAAGACATATAAAAGGTTTTTGAGCATATGACATTCTGCCCAGGTGAGTAAGGACCACCTCAGGGAGGCAGCAACTTATGAGAGAAAGGTGGACAGCATCACAAATGCTGATGAGAAGCATGTACCAATCATTCCACTAAGAACTTGATACGCGTTCTTTCCTCTAGTTGTCATAAGTAGTATTATGAGTAGGTAGTATTATATCTATTTTATAAGTAACAAGGCCAAGGCCTAAATAACTCACCTAAGGTCTCAAAACTGATAAGGGAGGAGCCTGGATCCCAAAGCCGCATACCCGCATTAGGAGGATAGGCCCTCCAGTTCCTTGTGACCTCCATACTCTCACCTCACAGGTTGAGAAAAAGCAACCTTGTCTTTTTGTACAACATTGTCTTAAAAATTATCCAAATACATCTTAAGTGACATTAATTATGAGTTATCAAAAACTATGCAAATTATCTTTTTAAAAGAGCGGGATATGGAGGTTATTGTAAGCACATACGTGGATATGTCATCGAACCCAAAAGCAGTAAGTGCAGTTCCAGTCTCCCAAGGGACTGGAACTAAGTACTGGAAACTCCATAAAAGGGAATGAGTGGATCTTCATCCCCTCTTCCTCTCTCTCTCTCTCTATGGCTGCATTCCATTCTCTCTATTCAATCTGTTACATTATTTTCTCTCTTCAGACCAGCTTTATTTGCTTCTTCATAAATAAGACCACTCACCTCTCATTACACCTGCTTCAAACAACCACAGAAGGCTGACTGGCACCTCTAAAGCCCAATTCCAAATTCCTGGAAAAGGGAATCTGATTGGCTCAACTTGGGTTAACTGCCTGTGCCCTGACATGTGGGCTACACATAGTAACTCCCTTCCTAAGAGAGCAGTATGGAAAGGGCTGGCCAGGGGTAGAGGTAGGGGGGTGGGGAGGGGGTAGGAATCTAACAAATGCTACCTCAGCCAGGGGATCAAGGTCAACATCAACAATGGTAAGTCATGTTGGTAAGATGTGATGAAAAGGGCACCTCACCTCTGTGATCTTCCTGCCTCAAACCCATAACCTCAGTCTAATCATGAGAGAAACATCAGACAAGTCCCAACTGAAGGACATTATACATGGTATCTAACCAATATTCCTCAAAAACGTTAAGTTTCTCTACCGGGAGAGTCTAAGAAACTGTCACAGACAAGAAAAAACTAAGGAAATATGACCATTAAATGTAAAGAGGTATCCTGAATGGGATCCTGGGTCAATGGGAGCACTGACCTTGGACGTGGATATTTTGTTTTTGTTTTTTACACCCCTCTCCTTGCTGAGAAAGCTAATCCCTTCCCAGGTCACCACCACTAATCACCAAGAGATCATGAAAGGGGCCTGGGCCAGCTGCTGAAGGGTTTTCATTCCAATGATCCTTTAGCTCTGGCCTGGCAACTCTGAATGGGACCTAGACCTCATCCGTGTTTTACACCCTTTAGTGGACCTATCCTTGCTTCTCTCAGGACGGTCTTATAAAATCTTTCAAAGGACAAGAGCATCTTCTCATGATTAACCTTTGGAATGAGCACTAAAGATAATTTTCACTTTAATAGTTCAGATTTTAAGGGGAAAGACAGATGGGTGTGGCTTATTTAAGTGTTTTCTTTTCCAAACAGTGGAGAGGGACAGAACGCACAGGAGTTTGTGGCCACTGAGCTGAGATTTGGACATTTTAACTCTTTTCCATCCTCCTTGTTCTCCCTTCTACTGTCTCCATTCAAAGTCATTTCCATGTTATGAACTGAATATTAGCCGATGAACTAATTCCTCCAGGGAAAACGCCATTAATTCGGCAGGCCTCTTTGTTCCATCTTTTTAAAAGCTGTCCTCGAACATCTTTTGTTTTAATAAATGACTAAATTCGGCGTTATGGTTTGCAGGATCTTAATGAACTTGGGAGTTTAAAACCCTCCCTGTGGTTTATTTTCAGTCCTATCACATAGAAAGCCACTCTGCTCCTCATAGTCATGCCAGAGGTTTCTCATAAAAAGGGATCAGGTTAAGTCCTGTTGACTTTGGATGTTAACATCACTACACCACTGGGTGAGCTTTTGTACCCCAAACCTGAAGCAGCCCTCTCCTCCACCGGCATTTGTAGGGTAGGATGTTAAGGAGCCCCTCTCCACCAACAAGCCAATTGTGTCACTTGGAACTTTGAGGCCAAACAATTCCACGCTCCGTCCACTGAGACTTCCCCGTGCCCTACGTCCTAGTTTTCACTCCTGTTATATAAGCACACATGTCAGTGTCTCTCTAGCTATGAGCATCTATAATCATTTACTCATCTCATTTCACCCCAAATATTATCACAATTGCTGCACAGAATGTACACAAAGCACTAACTAAACAAAAGGGCGGGCAAAGATACAGAAGTTCTACATACACCTCTTTTGAGCCAAAGTTCACTACTACAGACATGGATGATGCTTGATGCTTAGACAGATACAGAGCGGGGATCATGAGAAGAATGTCCTCCCCTCATGCTCACTCTGGCTGGGCAATGATATAATTTTCAGTCTCACATCTCTATTTTAGACCACATATGGCAGTAATATTGGCTCTTCCCCACCTCAGCCTAACCATGACTAAACAGGTTGATGAATGTCATGCATCTTATCATCATACATGCATATTTTTAAATATAATTCACTTTTGATCTGCACCCTTGTGCAGTGGTGAATGAAAACAGTTAAGATTTCTTCCACTGTCTGCCTTTAAATGTATTAAACAGCCCTGCTGTCAATAGATTATATTCTTGTACAATGATAATAGCCCCCAAAACTAAGAGGCCTTGTCAGGAATTGCAGTTGTCACAGTTTGATGGGAATGATTTTACTTGGGGTTCGTCTGCCGCACAATCATCTCATAATCTGGATATACATCACAGCATGACATGTAAATTTCCTGCTACTCTGCTTTCATTTCCAGAGGCAGCAATCAAATGAAAACCACTCAACCTCACCCAAATGTATAAATAATTTTCATTCAAACATATTAACAGTCAAAATATGAGAATTTATCACAGAGTGCTAGGCCTTTTAAGAAGCAATAAAGACTTTACTTTTTAAGCATATTTCTCCTTAGAAAAGTAATACGAATAGTAACTCGCAATTTAAAAATCGCATTTGAAAGTCCACATAGAAAGCACCTAATCTGCAAACTTAAGGAATGTAGGTGCTTTGCCATAGATTTGATGCTTGAAGGAAAAGAGATGAGGGAAATATTGTGTAATAGAATTGCATATGGATTAATAACCACCTACATGAAAATACCAAAGTCTAAAAAGGCTGATTTATTTCCTCTTTACTAAATATATCTTTTGTGCTGCACAATCAATAGTAGATTACTTTCTCTAAAATATAAACACCCGATCCAGCAGTGATTTGGGTAATATAACAAATGACACTTTTTTCCTGATAAACGTCAGATTTTAATTGAAAGCGATCTCCTTTTATTTAAAAAAAAAAAAAAAGCCCATTGAATTGCAGCCATGAACATGACTGACTCTCCCCGACTTTCAGGCTGAGGTCCAGCCACACTAACTGTCAGTTATCAGGGAAGGGAGAGACCTATTTATAATCGAATGAGAAAAATATTTGTCTTCGGTGCTCAGTTATAAAGTCAGACAAGTGCAGGGTGATGGTTTGCCCCTTGGCTTGGTTCAAGGTGAGTGTGGGGATGGTCATGGGAACTGCACTTGACAGAGAGGACAAGAGCTGCAGAGTGCTCACCACTGGAGCCTAGGGACTCACCAAGCTTGCCTGGAAAGCAACCCTGGGAAGTTGCTTTGAGACTAAGCCTTTGGGTGCGGACTTTGTGCCTGGCCAGATGGAGGTGCTAAAACACATCTTTTGACTGATAAGGTATCACATTTGACACGCATTTATTAGATATGAAACAAAACCCTAAAAGGAATATAACACTCTGACACATTTAACTCAACAATCAATCCACTTATATTTCCGAAAGGTACCTCCCATATTTTAGAGAGGACAGCATTTTGTCTCTGGAAAAAGGCATGCTTCTCATCGTATCTTAAGGGCGCTTGAGAAGCGGAGGTCGGTTGAGGAGCATGTTTTGGAAGGTAGAGTTCAGGATAGAAGGAAATCTACTTTTATCATTGATGCCGGCACCTAAAAATTTTGTTGCCTCACTTTAAATTTTTATACCTTTTTCTTCTCCCCCTGCTCCTCCCCCACCATGTGCAAAAACTGCTAAGATGACAGTTTTTCCCATTTCCCCAGTAAGTGCGTCTGCAGAAGTAGAAGTACCATAACCCGGGGTACAGCAAGCTCAGCCATTTGAAATAAAACTTTGCAGTACTAATGTTTTTGTAACTGCTTTCATATTGTAATGATATTTTTCCAAGCACTGGTTTTATTTGATCTTAAATACCTTTTTGGGAAAGTCCAGTGAGCTGACTCTAATAAAATCATGCTATTGAAAAAAGGTTTAAGTAGAATGTTCAGAATAAATTACAAAACTGCATGCAAGAATACCAGCTAGTGCTGCAATAAAAAGCTGAAAATGAGTATTCTTGCAATATATTTTAAAGAAGTAGTATACTTTTTTTGTCCATTTTTTTTCATTGAATGTTTCATAACAGAATGCCTCCATGTCGTGAAAGGAGAAGAATGCATACCAAATGAACAAACTGCGGGAAAAATTGCATTTCAGGAAAAAAAAACCTTGACTTTTTGGGGGAGTATAGAATATATTTCATTTCATTTTCAATAACTGTTGGAAGATAATAGGAAATGTAATTTCTTTCCATTTGCTGTGCCAAAATACTTAAATTACATCATACTTATCCTGTCATATTTTTCAGGACCCTTTAATGGATTTTGCTTTCCTTATGTATGCTCTAAGGGATGGATCTGCTTAAAAAGACAAGAGATGTCCAGCAGTAGGAATCTCGGGGAAACTGTTGGATGGCTTGAGTGGAAGAAAGAGGCAATTGTATATCTGACTTTCTTATAGTGAAACAGAGTAAGAAGTGCGTGAGGGTTGGAGGCGAGTGCATCCTAATTACTTTCGAAATCCTCGGTCCAAAAGGTATCATGGTCCCCTTCTTTAGCCCTCCTACTTCACAGGACAGTCTCACAAAAATTAGATGCTGAAAGAGCAGAGAACTACGGATGTAAACAGTACCTGCCATTTGACAGTCTACTGTGCTCTGGACATTGAATCCAGCACTAAGCTTCAGATTCTATAAGGAACAATATTTATGTAAATCAAATAAACTTATAAACCCAAATTCGTCTCCAAGGAAAGCTAAAGTAATCGCTCCCATCCTGTGGAAAGAAACTGAGACAAAGAAAACATGGCCATAGCAAGATGGACACAGTCTAGAATATGATGGACACTGTTGGTGGCCTACCCAGCATTCCTCCTCCCATCCATATTCCTTCATCACAGAACATGATTTTTGTTCAGGAATTCATTTCTCCTACACACAGCCATGCACCTCAGGAGAATCTGACCCTGAGAATCTGCTTCTAAGATGAAGACTGACGAGTCATGGGCAATTGTATTCCCTTTGCCATTGCTGAGTGTGAGAAAGGGCAGGGGACTCTGGCCAGTGAAGTGGAAGAGAAAGTCTTCTAGGGCTCCTTCAGAGAAGAGTTTTCTTGCCAACCAAAGAAGTGGTCTCTCTTTTTTCCCTCTGGATCTTTTGTTGTATGGATATGACTTCTGAAAGTTAGCATGACTGGTATTAGGATGAACTAATACCAGTGATGGCAGAAATAATTCTATATTTGTTTCCTAGAGCTGCTGTAACAAAGTACTTCAAACCAGCTATCTTCAAACAACAAAAATATATTGTCTCTCAGTTCTGGAGGCTAGAAATTCAAAACCAAGGTGTCAGCATGGCCATGTTGTCTCTGATGGCTCTAGGGGAAAATACTGCCTTATCTCTTCAAGAGTCTGCCAACAATCCTTGGTGTTTCTTGACTTGTAGATGCATCACTCCAGGCACATGGCCATTTTCTTCCTGTGTGTCTTCACATTATCTTCCCTCTGTGTGTGGCTGTCTCTGTGTCCAAATATCCCCTTTTTATAAGAACACCCATCATATTGGATTAGAGACCACTCTAATAATCTCATTTTAACGTGTAAAGAACTCGTTTATAAATAAGTCACATTCTGAGGTATTAGAGATTAGGACTTCAACATATCTTTTTCGTGGGGACACAAGTCAACCCATAAGTTACCCAAATGTGAGCAGATACCGAATTTGAATAGTCTTTGATGATATCACTGAGCCTCTGAATTAACCCACCCTGAATCCTGTCCTGCCTCAGAACTTGCCGATATCAGAGAACATTTTTCTGCATTGTTCAAGTCATTTTGTGTTGAGATTTGTTACTTGTTGCTGAACCCACCTTCATTGATGCAAAAGATATTGGATAAAAACAGACCCGATTCCTCCATTTAATAGCCATGTGTCCTTGGGAAATATCACTTACACTCTCTGAGAACACTTTTTGTATCTCTAAATTGAGTCAAATCTTATCTCAGAGGATTGATGAGAAAATGCACGTAAACAGAATGCACTTATACAGAAAAGGTGTTCAGTAGATTACTATTATGCTCTTTTTAAAATTTACCCATGTGACTCTGGAAAAATAAAAACAATACCATATAATCTAGTTTGAAAGGGACTAATGAGAACCAGTAGTTCTTGATGGTTATTACATTTCTAAATAAATTATTTTGCCCGTGTTCTTCACTTAGGCATTCTGCACCTGTCCAAAACTCTTTGAGGCTTTGTGACAATCACCATCTATGAGATGCAATTGACCTTACTGGATAAAAGCATGAGCTCTTGAGTCAGACCACAAAGATTCAAATCTTGATTCTGCCACTTTCTACGTATGACCTAGGTCAAGTTGTTTAACCTCTTGGTTTCTTCATCTCTGAAAAAGGGGAATGACATTGATGATAATAGTTTCTCACAGTATTCTTAAGAGGAATCAAAAGACATAAGATGATTAGTACAGCATGTGATATGCAAATTAAACATATACTCTTTCTTCCTTTCAATCTCCATTATCATCTGCAATCATCTTGAGATGCTAACCAATGGTTTTTAAACTTCAGCATGTGTCTGTCAGAAGCACCTGTGATGCGTGTTATAAATATAGAATCCAAGCACTATCCCTCCCCAATCCAGAAATTCAGGTCCAGTTAGTCTGAGATGTACTTGTAACAAACCCTCCAGGTGAAATAGATGTAGATTGCTCTGTATCGTACGTTGAAAAACTGTCTATTTTTTCTGATTGGAAGTCAGGAGACTTAGAAAGAATTACTCATCTTGAAGATAAGTACTTCTCTTTTCTTCTCTACTAGTCTGAAAGCTTCCAGAAGGCAGAGGCATCATTATCTCTCTGTCCTTTCTCCCCATTACGTGGTGCAGTACCCTGCTCACAGTAACTCAAAAGTGTTTATACAAAATCAACTTAAAGTAACCTTAGATGGTATAGAAACAAAAGTGGTCAGGGAGAGATGGGGGATAGAGATCTAGGCAGAAGAAAAACGGGTTCAGCCAACCATTTATATTCCAAGAGATTCTGTTTGGACAGCTGTCCTGAGCCAGCCCCAGCACCAGTTTTGTTTCTGTGAGCCCACAAAGAGTGTGACCTTAGAGAGTGGAGTCACTAGGAAGCTCTGGAATTCTAGGCTGGCTTCCCTTTTCAGACGTCCGCCAGCCTGAGACACAGTCCCGCAACCCCCAGCCCAAAGCAAGCCTTTAGACCAGGTTCAGAAGGACAAAGTGGGCAAAGATGCCAAATGAGAAGCTGAATTTGGATTTCTTATTGTTACTGGGTCACTTAACCAACTAAGTTTAGCTCTCCGAGGGGCAACTTCAACAAAGAACATTTACAGGATTGTTTTGTAAACTAATTAATATACATAGTAATATGTAGCTACTATTTGTTGAATGACTATATGGGCCAGGGGCTGAGAAATAAGTTATATCATTAAATTCTCAAGAATCCATTCAACTAATATTAGTTGAGCATCTACTATGTGCCAAGTTATCAAATAAAAGCCAATAGGCTATACTTATCAATATACGTATAACTATACGTATGACCGTATAGAGAGAAATTTCCTAGAAAGACTGGGAGGCTAATAAGTATAAGGCATTGGTACAGTGTCTGACACATAGAAGCACTTAATGATTATTATTGCTGTTGTGATTATTATAGAGTATATATACTATTATTAACAGAGATGTTCTGGGTGAATATTTTTTTTCCTTTTGCTTATTGTATTTACTTAATGTTCTATAATAAGTATGCAATGTATGGTAATAAAAACTTATTTTAAAAGTTATTAAGATATTTCCCCCTCTGGATCTACAGATGAAAACCACACAGTCTTTGACAGCACCACCTAGTGACTCCAACAGAGTGCAGCTGAAGAAGACCCTTTTCTTCCCTCCACCACCCTCCTCTGTATACAATTTCAGAGACACTACTTCATATTGAGATCCATAGGAGTGATACGTTCTGACATTCACACAGTATCCTACAGAAAGTTTGACCGGTGATTGGAGTGCTTAATTTCTGTGCCATTATTGGTCTTTCGAACTCTGTTTTTTCATGATAGGATGATTTTATTTCTTATGGGACTTTAATTTTCACACTTGTTCTCACAAAAGTACAACTTAAGAATCCAGTCAGACCTCTAACACACAAACACACTCACACGAAATCTAAATCTTCTATTTTAGAATATCCTGTCAGCCAGAGGCATTAATATTACTAGGCAGAGGAAAAGTTTAATAGTCTTTTATTGAGGACCTACTAAGTGCTGGGCATTATGCAAGATGCCGCAATGAAAAGCTGAATAAAATATACTACTTGTTCTTAATGAGCTGTTATGGGAGACTCATGTTTAATACAATATGCTCTGACAGTATTTCATGCATGCACTCACTAATTTCATTCGATAAGTATTTATCGAGCACATACTATGTAACAAGCACTGTTCTAGGTATTGGTGATAGAAATGAATAAAATAAAGTCCTTGCCTCTAGAGCTTACATTTTAATGGGCGAAGTGATAATAAGCAAATGAATATAAGATGTAGTTGTGATAATAAGTGCTACAAAAAAATAATAAAGTAGGTTAAAGAGAACAGAGAGTACCAGGATTGCTGCTGAGATAGGATAGTCAGTGAAAGTCTCTCTGGTCAGGGGATATTTGAGAAAAGACCAGGAGGTATAAAGGAGTAAGCCATGCAGATACTGGGCGGGGGAAAGTATTCTGAGCAAAGGCCCTGAGGCAGATGTGTGTTCCATGCATTGACAGAATAGCAAGAAGATTCATGTGACTGAGCAGAGTGAGCTAGGGAGAGAGTAGTAGGTGATGAATTCAGACAAGATTATATTGGACCTTAGTGTTCATGGTAAAAAACTTTGATTTGATTCAAGGGTTAATGGGAAGCCATCGGCAGATTTTGAGCAGAGGAGTGACATGCTCTGGCTTACATTTTAAAATACATTTAGTTGCCGAGTAGATATTAGATTGTAGGAGGACAAATAGAAACAAAGAAGCCATGCGATAATTGAGTGAAGGAATGTCTGCGAAACACCTGAATGTATGGATAAGATGTAAAAGTAGAACAGAAGACGCAGTGTTCCATTTTATCAGGGAATGATAAAGAATGTCTTCTCATCAGAGATGAGGCCTAAACATGGATTTGCTTTTATTTGCAGATTTGAAATTTTTGGCAGGGAGTATTCTTTTATTAGGAGACCCATAATATCAATATCTCTCTTTTGTGATGTTAGCAGCTTAATAAATGCCCAAATCCATTCATTCATTAGGGGTTGCAAAATGGTGATGTTCTCATTCTATCTTTTCATTTCTATTTATTAGCTGAAATACATTTATAAAAAGAACCTTTCCTTTATCTTCTATTCAGTTACCCGGTTATATAATTCACATAGAAAAGGCAAGATAAATGCTTGATTTTTCCCCCTTTATTTTCAGTTTTCAGAATAATGAGTTGGCTGCCTAGCATCTTTCTGTAGTGACCAATTGCTTCTTTGCCTTTTTTCTCTTTTTCTTTCCTCCTCTTTTTCTTTCTTTCTCCCTCCTCCCTCTTCTCTTTCACTCTCTCTCCTCTGTTACATGTCCCTTTCCTTCCTTCTTTCCTCCCTCCCATTTTTTTCTTTTTTTCTCTCCATCTCTTTCTTTCTTTCTCTTTGTTCTCTTTTTATTTCTCTTGTTCTCTTTCTTATTATCTTATTATCATTATGAACCTATGATTTTTAAACATATCTGATGAATTTTAATCAATCGCAGTTATGACCCATATGGATGGATGCCTAAATTGTCAGGAGCCTCTTCAAGTTGTCTTCTGAGCCCTTTTGACTAAACACTGGTAGCTTTTGATCACTCCCTTGCTGCTCGATACAAGTTATGACAAGTTCAACATGCACTTTCCCTGTCCCTAATTTGGAATAGCCATTATTCTAAAGAGCCCTGGTTCCTGTTAGTGGGCTACAGTATTTCAGCACCACAATCGACATGCTAAGGGTAAATCATTGTTTCTGTGTTGGTCTGGTTTCTGGTTTCTACGCCTTTTCAGTGGAAAGAGTTTTAAATTTTTAAATAAAATTAATTATGATTTTACATTGATAATTCCAATTTAAGCTATGAGATTTTGTTACTCCTTTTCCCCACACCGACGGTCTCGATTTTCAACAACTCCAGAAACAACAGAATTACAGTAACATTTAATTACTGATTTGCTTTATTCTCCCCAAATACACACAACGATCTTATAATTAACAATAGCAACAGTTACAACAACAACTTCATTACTGTAAATAGTTTAAGATTTTTTTTTGCAGTTCTTTCTGTCCTAAGGGCATCTAGTCCTGTGGATGTTCAGGCAAGTTACTGACTTTTAAAGGCATTTGGAATTATTCATGTCGTAGGGTTTTTACATTTTACGGTTGAAGCAGATTTTTAAGAAATGATTATAAGGCAGTAAGTGTTACAAAAGAAGTATAGGGAGCAAAGTGAGGTTCTCCTGTCTGGGGCTCAGAGATGGCCTGCTGTGGAAGTGGCAATTAAGCAGAGACCTGAAGGCTGGGTTGGAATTAGCTCAGCAGAATATTGGGGCAAGGTGGGGAAGTAGTGTTCCAGACAGAGAGAAGAGTTCCCTTAGCTGTGACTGATGAAACACTGCAAATAAAATGCCAAATAACAACTACAGATTTTTAGAATTTTCTTTTTACATTATGTTCTCCAAAAATCAAAGGATCATCAACCAAATCAGGTCTGGTCTCCTCTTTGGGAGTGATCTTCAAGTCAGAAGTCAACAGAAAGTAACCACTGCACAAGATCATAGTCATGCTTTCTCTGTAACCCAAAACCACATTGTTTAGTTTAATCGTCCATTTTATTTATTATATATAACTTCCATTTCTAAAAGTGAAAGCCTCAGAGCATAAGGACAAGCCCCTATTAGGAGTATTTTAAAGGAAGAACTTCAGAGGGTGAAGGGCACTCCCCGAGAGATCCCAGGGAGGATCTGAGACTGCAAAAGATCCAAAATAACAACGATAATGATCCCATTATGTGGGTGGCACTGTATCAGATGCTTAACATACATCAAATCTAATCCTCAAAATCTCTGTAATTTAGGTGATGTTATCTAAGGAATCTAAGAACCAGAGAAGGTATGAGGCAAAGTTCAGAATTACATAGCTACTAAATGGGAGGGCCAATATTCAAATTTATGTCTGCCTGATGCACAAAACAATACTCTACCTATTACCTTACTGAATTTCATTTGTTTATTCTTTAGAGACATGGCTTATTTGAATATACAAACTGTGGTTTGTAAAATAAATTATTAGCCTAGAGTCACATCTATAAGGAGTATTCATCATAGGACTAACCTTTGGTTAACCCTCTGTAGCTTACACTGATAGCCTTTTCTAAATTGATTGGTTCTCATAATTCTCATTTCGCAGAGGAGGAAACCAAGACTCACAAATAAGTTAACTTACCCGGCTAACAAATGACAGAATTGGAGTTTAAATCCAAGTCTTCTAATTTCAAATCCCAAGTTGTTCCCACACTTGGTCATCCTGGCTCTCCTTTCTGGGTATCAGAATGAGGGCAGGAATGAAGACTTGACAAGTAAAACCAAAAATGAAAAAAAGCTTAATATACCTTACCCCCTCCCCCAAATTATGATGTCACTTATTGGGGGGGGGGAAACACTCTTTGTTTATAGAACTGAGTATCAAAAAATAATAATAATAAACTTCTCTAAAAATCTTTACTTAAAAAACTCTAGGTGAAAAACCTGTAAATTCAGTACCTTAACATTATAGCAAAAATATATATATATATATACATAAAAAGAAAACATAAAACTCTGGTTTAAATTTTTTTTTCTTAATTTTTCAGTAAATCTAAAACTGTTCTAAAAATAATTTAAAAGAAATTTTAACATTTTTAGAATTTAAAATTTAGAATTTAGTCTACTTTAAAAGAGAGAGAAGGACACAATCTCTCATTGCTAAATTCTTCATTTCTTTTTCTTTGATAAATAATTTTGCCAAAAAAGGCACACAATTTATTTGCTTTTGATGAGTCCATATTTAGTGTGTTCTCCTATACAGGGTAGCCCATTTTAAGTTTTGGAGTCAGATGTTCTTGGCTTTGCCTCTTCCTAGCATCAGTTTTCTCACTGGTAACCACCTTGAGTAAAGGTTGTGAGGTTGAAAAGACACAATGCAGGCCAAGCACTCAATCCAGTGCCTCATACATAGTAAATACTCAATAAACAGCTGCTTTTCTTTATTGGTGAGCCACACTACCTCTAGCTGTGGTTAGGGATTAAAGGTGGAAATTTGGAAGCGGGGAATTTAAAGAAAACAAAACACGAAATGTTTAATCATAGTTGAATTTTCTTAAATAACGAAAATCACTAATTCGATTCTAATTTCTACATTTGAAATTTATAGGCTAAGGACTAAAACAATTCAAAGTAAAGTAGTATTTTTATCCTGTTGCTTAGATTAAAATTTTAGAAAGAAAAAAAATGTATTGGCATTTTTAAAATGGAGAACATGGTTGCAATGTTTTTATCAATCTATGAAGCGGAAATCACTGTAACACAGTTTCATTGACTCAGGACCATGAAATCTCTGTTCCAAAGCATCAGCTTTACCCATCCAGCTGCTGCAGTGTAGCTGTGGGTCTGTGCGGGAGAGTCTCAGGACCATCCAGATTCCCGCATCTGGATCTTGCTCACTGGTGATTGAGCCCGATATTTACCGTTGCAG
>NW_024340701.1:14784326-14789326 GCF_902729225.1 Pteropus medius | reverse complement strand
GGGAGGAAGAAAAAAAAAGAAAGAAAAGAAAAAATATTGAATCATTTCTTCAATTAAATTAATTAATTAATTTTTAAAAAAAGAACTCAGGCCTATTTAATTTCATATATTCAGACTTGAGCCAAATTCTTGCTGCCGCCCTCCTGCCCTGCCCAATATTTGCAAGACTTTAAAATGTTTAAATGTTTCGGGTAATATTTGGTGTGATCTTTTTCTCCATCTCTGTGTTACCCTTTGTTCAAGTCTAAACAATACTTGCAGCTCCACGCTGGCGTTACCGAAAGCACTGGCCTAAGACACTATTTTGTTCCAGGTGCTTCCCTTTGCCACGACCAGCCTCACAACATTCCAGGGGGTCAATGGTGTTCCCTTTATAGATGGGAGATGGGGAATGGAGGCACGGGCCAGTGGAGGGACTTGTCCACGGTTCCACAGCTAGTCAGTGATGGAACCAGGACAAGAGACCAGATCTCTCAATTCCTGTCAGGTGTTTCCATGTTTCCTCTTGCAAGAGGGATGAAAGGATGCTGAGAGCCCAAACATGTTTAACGAAATCTTGAATATAAAAAACATAAAGGAAGGATAATTCAGATTTATTGAGCATGAAATATTTCTAAGGATTTTAGGGGGTTTTCATAGGTTTTAATCTATTTAATAAAGATATTTCGAACAAATAAAATAGTCCATTAATGCTTACCCAGACATATCTGGCACATACCTGGCACATAGTAGGTGCTCTATATTTGTTCAGTGAAGTAGATCTGCTTTGTATTAACAATTGAATAATTCTGGTTTTCACAGATTTCAAAAGAGTATCTCAAAAGATACTCTTATTCCTTTTTTTTTTCAGGAAAATAAAAGAGCACCCAAGATGTTCTCCAAATCTGTAAGAAAATCTTAAAATGTAATGCAAGTGGAGGAGAACATCTGCTTTGTATTAACCTAGACAGGTACTGGTTTGTTAACCTTAATTTCAACTGGGAAAAATGGGCAACAGGGAAGAACATATAACATACAAATTTGGAATGCAAATCTTAGCAAAAATGCTGCCAATATTCCCATCTTCTACTCCCCGCACCATGGCAGGCATTGCTAACAGATCATGGCACGATTTCCAAGACAGAGCCACAAGTTCTCAAACACCTTGCTCCCGGCAACTACCACTAATCCATCGGAATTGACACTCATGCTGAAATCTATTTGTCATCCTTGATAGACTTAAACTCCTTTTCTCTGTGGCCTAAGGGAACCAGAGAACCAATTCATGCTGTTTGTACATCTCTGTGACTTTGCCAACAGGACAGGAGGGGCGTAATCTATAAAGCTGTTCTTTGGGACCAGGTTTAAACTTTATTGAAGAATTGCTGGCCTGGATTATAGAATCTCTGAATGGGTTACTATGTGAAACTATGAAATCTTTTAGATACCTTTATAAATAAGCTAGATCCCTATTGGTCCAGAGCCCTGCCTATGGAAAAGATTGAAAGAAAATAACCTCTAGAGATCATCTATGGTCCTATTATTGGATTTTCTCCCCAGAATTAATAATGGCATCTCTGAAACAAATTTATGTGTATTCAAAGGTTCAAAGAAATGTCTAGCTTAAAAATGTTGTGACAGAAATTGAGAAAAAATTTTTTCCTACAGTTAAAGGATATCATATGTGCATTTAAAATATTTTTTAAAATATACATCTGTAGCATATTAGAAAATTCAAAACAGAAGCTTTTTAGTAACCATAAGCTGTATAACTCCTGATATGATCCCACATGCTAAACCCTTAGCAAATACCATAATACGATTCACCCCTAGAACTGATCAGCTGATTAAAATCTTATCTTTTCATTTGCCATTTGGCTTGAAATGGCAGCAAATTTATATAAGATGCCAATCTAATAAGAGGAAAAACATCCAGAGGTTCTTGCCCCAAAGAGAGGCCTAGAGAATTTAATTGATCTGTGTGACTTAGGACAAGATGTCACAGCTATTCCATTCATGGCAAGTGCCACCTTAAGCAGCATCGCTATTAAAAATCAAATGAGAAATATGTGCTCCTGTGATAGAACCTAGCTCTATATCAGAAAACCTTCACTGGGGTAAAAAAAAAGGGGGGGGGCATTAACAGTGAACTGTTTTGTTTTTAAATACCATACACATATAATAAACTCCCTAGAATGTGAATCCCAAGAATAGAAAAAATTGTACTTAGATGTAAATTATATCAGGCGTATATCAAAAGTTTATGAGGCCAAATATATATCAGTCACATTTACCATTTTTGAATGCTTACTTGGCACCAGGAACTTTTTACATATTAATTCTGTGTGCTCAACGCCCCATTTTACAGAGAAAGAAACTGAGGCACACAAAGGTCATATAACTTGCCCAAAGTCAGTAAGTGGCAGAATAGGAATTCGAACTCAAAGTTCATAGTTTTGATCATCATACTTTACTCCTCTTAATGTGTTTACGAATTTTTGTTTTGTTCTGTTTTGGAAAGGAGGAGGAAGGGAACCATGATTTTTACCTCTTCCCTTTAAACTGCAATAGAAGGAAAATTTCCATCATAGTCTTCTAAAATTAGACTAAACAATTGAATAATTCTGGTTTTCACAGATTTCAAGAAAAGATGGAACTAAGCCATCCAGTTGTCATTTTGAATAGTGTATGAATAGAAGCTAGTTTTTAAAATCAATTATATATATTTTTTATGTCTGAAGTGAGGCATGCTAGTAATGCAGGTGACAAGGAGCCTTACGTAATTATTTTGAGGTTGGCTTAAAAAAACTTATAGTCCTATAACAGAAAGAGACACATAAAAAACAAATGATGTCAAAAGCCTGGAAGGTCAAGTGCAAGGATCTGATTGTCCCTCCTTCTTGTACAATTGCAGATTCATTCTCCCTAGATATCTTTACATTGCATTGCTGCTCTCTTTCTAACTCCTACTTGCTTGAAGTTTTTGTTCATCAAAAACTAATGCATTAACATTTGACTGAATAAAGCGCTATGAAGTTTCCATAATGAAAATTCACGCGCTCACATACACACACACACACACACACACGCCCCAGACGGGTATGGACCTCTGCCATGAGAATTACCTGTTTGTGTGGTTGGTTTACATATTATTAAACCACCCATCTGATCTCTAATGGCAGCCCTGCTGACACTGTCTGACCCAATTTGACAATCTGGATAGAAATTGTAGGGTTGGCTGTTCAATGGCTGTGACTTTTAACAGCACTGCTTTTGGGCCTCAAATCAATTCTCTCTGTTTACAGACCATTTCACAGCCCTTTACCTGCAACATCACTTGTGTCAGTCCCATAAATACTTTGGTGTATATAATGCTTGAATTAGCATAATGGTTTAGGCGCTAAGCTCTTAGCCCAAAGAAGGACACGTCAACACGTTCTCTTCACTTAAGCAATTAAGAGCCATTATGCTGCTTCAGTGGAAATATCATCAAGGTTAAAGACAATCCCAAACAGCCCTCTCACCTTTTTATTCTAAGTCTAATAAATGAGGCATAGAAATTGAAATGTTAGTAAACAGTCTTACTTGCAAGCTCTTTTTGGATCATGCTTAATCAGATGCCTATTCACCAGACGTTTGCATCAGATTTGGAAATGTGTATATTTACAATCGTTCATTTAGCGCAAGAAAATAGTTTGCTGATTTAATTTTAAAGTCATAGTGAGTACTAATTTATTTCTGCCAGATTTTTAAAATTTTAACATCAACTTACATAAAAAATATTTCTGTATTATTTAATATGAAAAATGTTACATTTTTTATATGACAAAAGTCACATTTTTTAAAATGACAATTTTGCTGTGACTTTTAAACAAAGGGATATATCCAAGGTGTTTCTATATATTTTTTTAGAATTTTAAAAAATTGGCTTTATTGAGATATAATCTGCATATAATAAAATTCATTTTCAAGTATACATTTTGATGAGCTTTGGCAAATGTATATTGTTACATAATTATCAGTACAACCAAGATATAGAATATTTCCATAAATTGAAAAAGTTCCCTCTTGCTCTTTGGCAGTTAATCCTTTCCCACAACACTGGTAACCGATAACCTGCTTTTGATCACTACTTTTGCCTTTTCTTCAACTTTATATAAAAAGATTCTGATAGTATCTGGTCTTTTGTGTTTGGCCTCCCATATTTCTTTATATCTTTTTCCCTATATATTAGCAGTGAGAAGGTAATGCGGGAAACATAACTCGGATAGAATTCTGGCTCTACCACTTCTAGCTCAATGACCTTGAGCAAGTTATTTTAATTCTCTGGGCCTTAGTTTCCTCTTCTGTAGAATGGAGATAATTTCCCCACAGGGTCTACGGGGGGTGTAAATAAAGGTATGCATATACTTAGATAAGGCACCTAGAGCATACTAAATAAATGTTAGTTCCTTGGATTGGTCATGCTCTCTCCAGCCATTTAACGTTGCTAAGGGTTGCTCACTACAGTTCTCACTACTCAATGAATCCAGTGACTGCAGAAAGGCACACAGAAACTTTTTCAGATTTCGGAGATATTCTGTATGTTGAACGTAATGTTAGTTACCCAATTGTACACATTCATCAAAGCTCATCAAACTGTACACTTAAAATTGAACTTTATTATATGTAAATTTATATTGTAATAAAGTTGATTTTTTTAAATCTAAAAATAATAAAGAAATATGGAAAGACCTTGGAAATATGTCTTGGTCTAAAAGTCAAGTGATGAGAGATACCCTTGACTCGGTGCTTTATCAAACAAGGGATACATTCAAACAAGGAATACTGCTTTGGTCAAACAAGGGATACATTCAAAACTTTTCCTACGAACAGCACATTTGACATCACCAGCCAAAGCACTACTAGCGACAAATGTTGTTTTCACAAATCAATGTCTTTGTGTTGATGTTTTAAGTTTAAGAAAGCAGCTGTGCAATGAGAGAGTTAAAGACTGTGAGAGAAAGACTGTGGGGTGTGTG